>NC_051069.1:19702230-19939730 GCF_004664715.2 Peromyscus leucopus | reverse complement strand
TCCCCAACAGCTGATTTTTCCATGTTTTTTTTTTTTTCCGGGTCTCTCCCACTTCCATTCTTGGTACCAAGTCCTGCTGACAGAGGTGGTAATTAGGTGTGATTTAAGTGCTGCATAATTTGTCCAAGGCTATGCAATGCCAGTGTAAAATCAAGGGAGTTTGGTCAAGAGGAAATTTTATTTCGGAAGAGAAGAGGCGAGGGGAACAGGTGGCACCAGGCCATCTGCTTCAGAAGGGATAATTAGGAGTCTGCTTTTGCTGAGAACATTTTTAGAAAAAGCATTTGCAAGGGTTGCTGAAAAGTAGTATCAATTCTGAGAAGGAAGTGAGAAGAGCCGCACAGGCTGAGCAGGCAGGGTGCTCCAGCTGCGTCCAGGGCCAGCTCAACCTCACAGAGGAGGAGTCCCCGAAAAGATGCACCAGAAGGAAATCCTGGAAGCAGGAAATAGCCAGCGAGCAGACCGGGTGACCCCAAGTCTGGTGTATTGACACCCTGCCCCATTGATATTCGGCAGTGCTGTGTATCTCCAGGCAGCAGAAGAATTAAAGACAAGAATTAAGAAGCCAGATATTTTGAGAAAGTGAAGGTTTGTGTTCTCAATATCTTGTCTGTGACCACTAGGCAATTTCTTACCATCTGTACCCTGCAAAGGAGGAGGGATAAGTACTCAGGGAGAAAGAAAGAGGTTTTAAGGGGCAGGAGGGAAGCAAAGGCAAACAGAAAGTCCATGGAAGTGCATAGAAGGTATCATTTCTGAGCATGCAGCATGAATTTGGGTCAGTAAAAATGGCTTCCTATGAATATGCCACTTCAAATATATTTGTGCTGTATGACTTTCCATAAACACTACTCACTTATAACTTAATGTTCCAGCTTTAATAGTTTTTGTAATGTGAACTAAATTAGTCAATTCATCGAATATTTGCCCGCATCTATTATAATCACTGTAATTACCTTCATCTGTCTACTAAAGGACAATTTCTACTTTGTGTTATTATCTTTACACTGAAATAGCACCACAGAAATTAGAAATTATATTTAGACAAATTAGTTCCCTCCCACAATTTCAGTTTCTCATATGAAAAGTTCAGTGACAGATTCCAAGTTGGCTTAAAGATTTTATATTTAACTAACTCATAATCTGGTATGAAATGTTTAGTGCAGGATAGTCAAAAGAATATAATCTCATAAATTCAGACTTCATTAATGTGGAATTTACCATGGTTATATTTGCTCTATCTAGAAAAATGAAGTTTTCTAGAAAATTATTATTATAAATTCGAATGTACCAAGAAGCTTCCTAATGCTGTCTTCAAGAGTCTGGGTGTTTTCAAAACCAAGGACTTCCAAATGCATATCTAATTTTGTAAGTTATATACTGTTGTAAGAGCTCTACTTACCTCAAAGAAAGAGGAAGAAAAGGAGGAGGAAGAACAGTGGCTGCCACTCTTCCTTTCCATTGCTGGAATAAAACACTCTGACCAAAAGCAACTCAGGGAAAGAGAGGGTTTCTTTCAGCTTACAGGTCACGGAACATCACTGAAAGAAATCAGGGCACATAGTAACACATATGAACTCACAGAGACTGGGACAGCATGCACAAGATCTACATAGGTTCAAAACAGACAAATTCCCAGTGGACACAAAGTCCCACCCCTAACCAAGACACTAGTAATTGATACCAGCTGAGAAAGGGAGCATTCATTTCCTCAAATGATGTACTTCTGAGTATATCAACTACACTCCAGGGAAGGCCCCATGTCCAGGAGTAGTCAACCTTTACAAATGAATTCTATAGATTTGTAAACAATTTGGAGAGGGAAAAGAATATGATCAAAATATATTACATGAAAATATCTTTAATAAAAAATTTAAGTTAAAACAAAACAAAAAACATGGGGCAGTTACTCAAACAGGAACTTTAAGCAGATTCCTTAGAGAACTGCTACTTGCTGGACCAATTCCATGCTGATGCTTAGCCATGGGTTTTATATAGCCCATGACTACCTGCCTAGGTATAGTGCTGCCTACAGTGGCCTGGGCCTTCTCACATTAATTAGCAATCAAGACAGTCCCTCACAGGCATGCTCCAAGGCCAATCTGACCATCTTCTCAGGTGACTCTAGGCTGTATCAAATTGACAGTTGAAGCTGACTAGGACCGAAACTAAAACTACTAGTGTCATTCTGTCATATACATCTGGCAAAATGTAGCATACCACAACCAATGTTCTTTTCCCTTCCCTGTGGTGATATTTTGTTTGTGCTCTAACAAATAAAGCTTGCCTGGAGATCGAAGGGTAGGGCTAGTCACTAGTTAACCATAGAGGGCAGGCAGTGGAAGCACACACCTTTAATCCTAGCACTTGGGAGGAGGAAACAGGAAGTGATATGGCTGGGCAGAGAGAAGAAGTAATAAGGCGGGGTGGAGACAGGAGCTCGGCTCCCTTTCAGGCTGAGGAGTTGGCGAGGTAAGAGTTGGCTGGGGCTTGTTCCTTTGTTTCTCTAATCTTCCAGCTTTCACCTTAATATCGAACTCCAAGTTTTTATTGTTAAGACTAATTAGAATCTGTGCTACATCTATCTTGAAAATACCCTTATCAAAAAGTTACAAGGGAAACCTATTCAATGAAGCCGGGCGGTGGTGGTGCATCCCTTTAATTCCAGCACTTGGGAGGCAGAGGCAGGCAGATCTCTGTGAGTTTGAGGCCAACCTGGGCTACAGAGTGAGTTCCAGGAAAGGCACAAAGCTACACAGAGAAACCCTGTCTCGAAAAACCAAAATGAAAAAAGAAAAGAAAATGTACAGTGATATCCTACATGGTATTTGTCTGTATAGACTCCCCAGAAGGTAGCCCCAAGGGAAGAGGATGAGTGTGTAGGGGGTTTCAAGGGCCAAGTCCACTCAACAAGTACTTAACCCCTACTGAGATTAAAATAAAAAAGATCCAGGTCACTTCTAACAAGAAACTCAACTCCTGAGGCAAGACCACCTGGCCATGTCAAGATCCCATCTCATTGTTTTCTGAAGCCATTCACAAAAGCAGGAAAAGAGATGCCTATATCCCCACTTAGTCCATTTCTGTCCTGCCTTGAGCAGGTTATCAGAAGAAAAATCTCATTATGCCTCACTCAAACAAGCCTGAGGTCAGCAGACAGGGAAAATGTCCCTGTGGGGTAAGACTGGCAAGGGGTGATGATGATCCCTGAGGGCCTACTTGCAACAGTAGGCCAGTTCTAGGACAGTCAGTGTCTAATTTAATTGGAATTTATATGTAGTAGTATTTCTCTAGACTAAGAATCAAAGGGAAGTGATTCTTATGACGGTCAAGCCTTGGAGTCCATGGAAAGATGCACAAGGAAGAAGAGTACCAGCACTTCTGACTGGACCAGAGTGAAGAAGAAGGGTGGCCACACTGTTAGCACAGTGCAGAGAGATGGGGAGATACCCAAACTGCCACGAAAGCCAGGCGCTTGTCAATTTGCTAAGCTTAATGTCAGAACACCCTTCTCAACACTGTGTCTGACTTGTGAAGTCAAGGCATGAACAATGAGTGGGTTTGCTCATATATGTCCATTCCAGCTCCCACTTCACAATGTTTATGAAATGCTCACTCATTAAACATAACGAAAAGTCGATGCTTGTGTGTGTGTGTGTGTGTGTGTGTGTGTGTGTGTGTGTGTGTGTGTGTGTGTGTTTTGTGTAGGTATGCATGTTTGCATGTGTTGCAGGCACATATGTGTAGGTGAGTATGGGAACTGAAGGTTGACATTAACTGTCTTCCTCAATTGCCTTCTAACTTTATTTACTGAAGCAGGGCCTCTCACTGATTCCTAAGCTCACCCATCTAACTAAGACCCAGGGAACCTCTGTCTGCGGTCCCAAGCACTGATATCACAGGCAGGCTGTCACACCCACCCAGTTTTTTATGTGAGTTCTGGGGATCTGAACTCCAGTCCTCACACTTATGTAGCAAGTGCACCATCCACTGAGCCACCCCCAGCTTCCAATGTTCCTTTAAGCCATGAACTATAAACCTAACAGTGGCACTATTTACCTACCACACCATCTTTGAAAGAACCAAATCCAATTTTAAAAAGTTTGTTAGACAAAAATTGAAACTCGATGCATTAAAACAATTACTTCCCATACTCCAACCTCAAAATAGATTGTTTTCAGTCCATTATGAGTGGTTTGGAGAGATTGCTCATGAACAATCTGGCCATACCCGGAGACATCCTGGTGGCTCCTCTTCTGTTCCATAGAGCAATTAGCATGCTTCTTGGAAAAAACACAAGCAACAACGTGAGGCCATGAGTAATCAAGGAGTCCGTTTTCATTTCCACAGTATTAAAGGCAGAAACCCAGGGGCTTGAGCAGAAACTAGAAAACAGCAGAGGAGATCTTGATTGTGTTTTGAAAATTCCAATTTCATTTCGAGCACAGAATGTGCCCCAGAGCAAAGCAAGCTACGGCAACTGTCCTTAATTACTTCTTTCCTGGGTTGCTTCTAACATTAGCAATCTGGAGGCCAGCTCCATAAACCTGGCTGGAAATCACTCAAAGTCATTCGCTAATCATTTATTTGAGAGGTTGGCAGAGGTTATACTGTGTAATGAGACTCCCCTAAATAACTATTCATCAGAATGGGGTTCTTAACTCTGAAATCCCCCCAGGACCAATGGGATTTCAGAGTCAGTCATGGCCCAAATATCTTCTTGTTTCCCTTGTGGTCCCCACGACCTGGTTCTCCTCTGCTCCATTTACCTAGATGGAGTACTGTTGCTATCTTCTATGCTCTAAGACAGTCCAGCATAAAATAGCCAGCCTTATTACTTCCAGCACTGTGAACATATCTGCCAGAATCTGTGTCGTGATTTGTAGCCTGGAAAACTGGGGAGTCATGAGGCCTGGACCTGCCATCCTTTGCCCTCTGTGCATTCATGTGCTCTGTCTAGCCACGGCAGGTGTATTACAGTGTTGGGGGCAGGGAAAGAAACACACAGAGATGTGAGGCAGAGAACAAAGAGAAGAGTGAGATAACTTATCCTGTACAGCAGAATTTTTCTGAACTCTAAAGATTTCCTCAAACACAGAGAAAATGGGGTAGGAGGCTTTAATCTAGAGAGGGAGGAGAAGAGATAACAAACACTGAGGATAACTGAAAAAAGCCACAGGGAAACATTAATATCTACTTAAAATATACATATAATACATAAAAATATGTGCGTAGAGCAGATATAAATAATCTGGACTGATAGCTTCCTTCCCTAAAAGCCACAGACTATTTAACAGAAACCCAGTGGCTACTGACCTTGGGTGCCTCCCAGAACCTGAAAGTAGGATATTACTGAAGACACTACACACACTTTAGACCCAAGACTGGGTAGAATCAAGCTGGAACTGACCTGGAAGCCTCCTCCCTGAGGACTCTCTCTCATAGCACATTAAAAGATTCTACCCAAGCTGCCAACAGAGAAGAGCAATCACTAGTCTTCCCCAGCCGTAAAGCCTATCCATCACAGAAATGACTCACATGGCAAGACATCCCCCCAGGGCGCAATAGTGGCATTTATATCTTGGGGGTACTAAAAGCCGCCTAGTCAGACTTAAGGCCTGGTCAATAGGAGGGAATTAATGCCTGGTACTATAAACCTAGCCAACTATCAGTGACTGGTGAAGTCATGGACCCTAGAGGAGAATCTGCTACTGCTACTTTCCTAAGCCAGTATAGTTTCTAACTGCATCCCGAATACCTAACCTTATATCCACATGCAAATGCAGCTCTCGTCTCTCATCAAAGAAGCTTCTTTTTGCAGCAGATGGAAATCATCATAGAAATCCACAATTTGTCAAAGTGCAGAAAGCAGCTGACCATAGGGTGTCCAACCCTAGCTAGAACATCTACAATACAACCCTATGCCTAAGGCTCAGTGAACATCTGGAAAGACGGTAAGAGCCAGAGGACCAGGACGGCTACTGTGAGATAGTGTCTGGGATGCAAAAGCTGCACCCAGGAAATCTTAACAACACGGTTACCTAAGTAAGACCTGCACAGTGACAACAGTTGACATCCCAACATGAATGACAGAACTCTCCCAAGGCCTCACCCCTATATGAAGAGCCATAGGCGATTAATGGCTGCTAAAAGAGGGACAATCAGTCCTATCCAGGGATGAGCCCCAGATACATTATCCATTCCCAAGTGGTAAGCCCTGAATATATATACATATAAGCAATACTCAATGTTCTTAGCAGGTTATGGTTGTGTGTGTATGTGTATACATATACATATATATAAACATGTAACAATAATAATCAAAGAAAGGGTCATGAATTTGAAGGGAAATGGGAGGAGTTGAATGAGGGAGAGGGTGGGGTAGAAACTATGTAAATACAGTATTCATGTATGAAATTCTCACAAAATATATGTTTAAAAAATCTAAAACCGCAAAATATCATTTTGGGATCAAGTTCACCAGTGGGGGAGAAAATCAAGACACAGTGTGTGCTGACATCAAATTTGGCAAAAGACAAGCAGGGAATTCACCTTGAGGGAAGCCAGTGCCCTCTTCCAGCAGATGGGGCATGATGAACACCTGCAGGCAGACGTCTAAGCGATGTCCATTCAGGCATCTCCCAGCCAGTAAGTCCAGAGGCCAGACAGGTAATTTTGCTGCTGCAAATGTTTGCACGTCAGACTTCTGACAAACAGGATAATGCTCTGTAGAAGGCTGGGCCAATTCACTATCACAGTAATGAAAGCCACTTGACCCCTCTTTAGGACCTCCCTCCATCCAGCAGCCCCAGCCCCAGCCCGTCAGTGATAGCTCAGGCAGGCGGAAAGCTATTACGGAAGGGCAGCGGAGCCTCTCATCCTGATTTACTGAAGCTACATTTCACACTGGTAAGCAGCAACAGCAGCAAGAATAACAGAGACAAGGAGATGGATTCTCTTTCTATAAATAAACAGAAAACTGCTGTGGGACGCCAAAGTCATAAAGATGCAACCGAGACACCAGGCTCCCCTTCACTCACCAAGAAAGCCTCTGTGTTATGTAAGAATTATCCGGCACTTGGTCAGAAGACCTTTTAATGTCAAGGATCTCTGAAATTAGATTTAATGTTCACACTGGGATGACTGTGGAGGACTGGTCTAGAGCATGGAAGAAGTGGAACTTTCTAGACTCTCTTAAGCTTTCATAAGGGTTTTTCGGGCCCAGCCTATCAATGCTGTGTTTGAAATGTTGAGGTTCCCCTGGAGTGCCAGTCTGGCCTGCTCACATCAGGTTTGTCTAATTCCATCTTTAGTTTTAAATCTGATCCCAAAAAAGTCTGACTTTGATCAAATGACTTTTCTTTTATGATGGACCAGGCCATTGGTGATATTGCTGGTCTGGAGGGTAGCCTAGAATTGTCATCTTGAGTATCACTAGCTTTCCCGGTTTAAACTAGCTCTGAGGAGTACCCAGTGGGCCATTCTTCAGTGGCCCCATCCTCCAGTTATTTCTTCTATCCTTCCTCTTAAGTGTTTTATTCTAAAATCTCTGATGGGAAAACCTCTATCGGTGTCTATGGAGAACAAAAAGGCTATGTAAATAAAGAGGTTTAGTGTAAGGAAGTGGTTTGCTTAAACCTGAGGTTGAGGTTCCAAGATCTATTGTTGGCAAGCTGGCCATCCAGGAGAGTGGGTGGTATAAGTTCCAGGAAACAAACAAACGAACCCCAGTTGAAGGCCTGGTGAGATGGCTCTGCAGGTGAAGGTGTCTGCCACCAAGCCTGACGACCTGAGTTTGATTCACTCGGGGCAGTTACGGGGGAGGAACTCTTCCTGGAGGAGAGCCAGCTTCTTTGTCCTGTCCTTCTTGTCCAGGTCTTTGCCTGACTAGATGAGGTCTGTTCACACTGGGGAGGACAACACAAAAATATTCTTCCAGACACAAGAAGAAGAATGTTGACCAAATATCAGGGCACCTTGGAGCCCAGTCAAGTTACCCCTGAAATTACTCATCACGAAATCATCACACACTGTTATTTTTGTTCTTATAAAGAAACCTGCCTTTATCTGTTTATGACACTACAACAAAGAATCATAAATTGGATAAGTCATAAGCAGAAATTTATTCCTGATGATTCTGGAAGCTGGGAACACTCTCTTGAATTCAGTCCTTCAAAAAAAAAAATCATGTTTCTTAAAATTTTATACTGGTGATTTCTAGCCTGGCTGAGAAAATGTGGTTCCCAGGTTCAGGGAGAAGCTCTGTTAAAAAAAGAATAGGCTGAGAGGAATGGAGGGGGATACCCAAAGCCCCCCTCTAGCTCTGTGCTTGTGCACAGGCATGCACACCCTACCCCATATAGCCACTCAGACAAACAACATGAATAAATCAGAAACAGCAGACAGTGAACTGATGAGCAGTGTTCATCTCCCTGCAAACAGGACAGCCAGCTGCCTCGTGCCCTGACACCATGCCTCGTCACCGAGGTATACTACACCATCAAAACCTGAGCCAAATTACCCTTCCTCCTTCAAGTTGTCTCATGAGGTACTCAGTCACAGCACAGAGAAAATAAACTAAGATACTGTTACAAATGAATCCTTCCATTTCCATTTCTGAATGCTGACTTGTGAGAGACAAGGCAAGCTTTGGTGGCTGTGTATGTTATCTTCTTCCTGCTACACTGTAAAATTGCCATACCAACTTTGTTAGGTCTTTAAATAGCCAGGAGTAGAGTTCTGGAGTCTTGGAAGGTTATAAAAAGCATACATACCACACATGAGAAGAAGTAATTTTAATACTAGTCATTTCTTTTCTTGATTTATTTCATTCATGAAAAATCCCAATACTGTGCTATCTAAAGACGGTAGGAGCAATCAGTTTATAATTCCGGATTTTAACATAAGGAGATTTAGGTTTTGACATTCAATATTTGCTGGTTGGTTGAGGTAATGGTTCTTATCGTAGCTAGGTTACTTCTATTTTTGCTTCTTAGTTTGTTTTCATGAAACAGGGTTTCATGTAGCCCAAGCTGGCTTCAAACTTGATATGTAGCTTAGGATGACCCCAGATTCCTGTGTCCTCCTGTCTCTGCCCTCCCAAGGTCTGGGACTGCATACATGTGCCACCACACCCAAATCTTTATTTCACTTCTACATTGTTTACCTTTCTTTTATAAAATGCCCTTTCAAAATCTAATACAACCATATGACTTTTAATTTCTTAATTCAATGGCGTTAGACTGATCAGTAGCCTATGTGCACCCATTCTTACATACATAATATAAATCTTAGTAGGTCATATTGTACTGTTCCTCTAAACAGGATCCTATTTTCAGTTTGTTCAACTTTGTACCAATATTTATGAGTTATATTAGTTTATAATTTATTTTTTTTCAATTATGCTCGCCTTAGCATATTTGAATGTTAAGGTTAGATTAGGTTCATGAAGTGAATTTGACTGTGATCTCTGATTTTTCTATGGTTTAGTTAAGTGATTTATCCAAATTGCACCCTGCAGAGCATGCAGCAAAGGATAGCTGTAAATGTGCCCCAACACAAAATTGTAAACTTACTTAAAATGTGAGGTTTGTTTTTTGCACTTTTTATTTTTTGTGATTCAATAACAAGGTTCTGGTGTATGAATTCTATGATAACATTGTGGTTCAGTGGTTGGGCACATCTGGGTCCCTTTATGACTGCCTGTCTTTAAATGCTAGACCTCCATGGTCCCAAGACCCATGAGAGCCTTTCTCTATCCTCTGGTCGCCCCATTTCTGGCCCCAGGATGCTACTTAGCCTTTCAGGATCTACAGGGGAAAGTTCTACATTTAAGATGGTTTCTCCTTCATTTTATCTTCTTAGGGTTGTTCCTTTGCTGTTGGTTTTGATTCCCTTTCAAATATTTTGGTGAGGTGATAAATGTGATGAATAATCTAGAAGGGTATATACCTTTAAGCCACTTTCTCTCCTTGACACAAGAATATCTTGGATGGTCACAAGATTCTTGCACATTTCCTGTAGATTTTGTTTCATTATCATCTAGCTTCCAGGTGAGTAATCTGATGCAAATCCTCTTCCTTATTCCATGAAACTAATAACTTGTTTTTCTTTTCTAAACACTTATGAGATGGCCTCTTAGTTCTTAAGAGTTCAAGAAGTTTTACCAGAGCATGCCACGTGTCACTTTGCTCCTCAATCTGATCTGGATCGAGCTAGTCTCTTCAGCACTGACAAACATTATCTGTCAGTCTCCTTCTTGTGTGTGTTTTCACCGATTTGTACTCACTCAGTCCCTTTTATCCCTCCATAATTCCTCCCATTTGTGGGTTAAGTCTCAGTTCGTGTTCTCACTCTTGATTTCTATCTCTTTGTGATTTTGTCCAATGCTTTGATCTTCCAGGTTACCAAAATAAGAGTCAGGAGTGACTGTTTACCCCTCTGTTACATCTACTGCCTTGGTTGAAGGAGGCATATGTTTGTTTGTTTCTTTCTTTTGGAAGTCTTTTCCATAATGCACTCTGATCTCTACATTTCTTACTACTTTTTGCCCCTTCCCTAGGGCCATTCCACTCCCGAGATTGTGTTCCCTTATTCTGACTCATCTCTCTCCCAAGCTTCATGTTGTCTGCGTCAGTCAGTGAGGTCAGCTGCTTGATGGTTGGTGAAGGGGAGTTTCTTCTTCCTAGGGGTGGCAGCACAAAGCAGAAAGAGTATATGTCCTGTAGGGACCACAGGAGGAAAGTTCTGGGGGCTCAGTTTCCTAAGAGATAGGCTCATGCTCCATCCCTCCTCTAGTTCTTTTTTGGCCCCTTGGGTACCTGGGGTCCAGAAGTGTCCATCTGAAATCATCCTTCTCTCCTAGACCAAGTCATCTATGGGGTCAACCCTTGACATTTCCCACAGAGCTCTACTGGCTGTCCCCACCCTCTTACCAAATTGGTATCTAATTCTAGTATAAAATTCCTGCCAACCTTCTCGCCTACAGAGCCTCCAGCCATCTGAGCCCAGCACTCATCAGTTCCAGATGTCATTTAGCCTGAGAAATACAGATGCCTTGGAACTTTGGGTGTGAGGAAATGAACCTTCTGGTTAATAAAACACAAAAACCAAACACACACACACACACACACACACACAAAAAAAAAAACCTGCCTTGGGTGCCCTGTCTCCCTTTAGCCTCGTTCCAGCAAGAGAAATCACACAGATGTCTACAACACAGCCCTGCTGCTGGGTGGGATGGGAAAAGGTGAATATCCAATTTAAGAAACACTTTAGATGCCATTTCTCTTCATTTCTGCCAGGCCTGCCCAAGTTCTACGGAGATCTCAGCATGTGAATCAATTCTCATGTTTACCACTGTGTTCGTTAAATACAGGAAACCAGGAGGCAAGGGCAGATCTGGAGGAGAGGAGAGGGTTCGCCCACAACGTCTTACGTGTCCTCATGTAATCACGCTGTAAAACCAAGAACACCCAACATCACACAGCAGTCATCCTCATGCGAATACTGAGTCAACAACAAAGATGAGCATCACTACTCAGGCCCTAACAAGGCCAAGCAGTTCATAGCAAATTCCACTCTGAGGGGCCTAATGACCACTTAGCATCTGTGTTTCCTTTTTACCAATGACTGCAGAACGTTTGTGCAGCTTCTCGTTGCCCCCGATTCTCAGCATGACTCATTTCCAATCCAGCACTTGAGGACACTACCGTCTCCTAAAAGGTCTTTGAGAAGCATCCGTAGACAAGCTGAAATGAGTAAGCACAAGAAAGGCCAATTCCAGGCACAGGCTATTGTAGCGGTAACGCCCGCGTTACCGATAACCGTTCACCTTGCCTGAGCGAAGGGCTGCGGATTAAAAAATAGAGACAAAAGACAGCGGGTCATCCGTACGATTGGATGTCGAATGCCGTTTATTGAAAGAGGGAAGAAACCTTAAATACGTACAGGCTTACAGCACAAATGGAGGGACCCCCCCCCCCCCGAGGGCAGAAGTTCGCTGTCAGTGGTCTACATTCCAGACTCAGTGTTCTACATTATTGCATCTAAGTAGTTAACGCCCAAAATGCAGGATACACAACAAGGAACTTCCCTTAAGCATTCAGAAGGGTGGATACCGGTAGGGAATCTGAATAGGGAGGACATCTGATCAAGGTCAAGCAAGCAAGGCTGCAGCCACTCCCAGTCAGGGGCCGGGGGCCAGGGCCCATGGCGCCCACAGGCTATGACAAGAGGAATAAGTTCTAGGTAGGATCCTACCCAGGTTTTGCTGACCTGAAGGCAGAGGACCTGCTACCTACCTTATGGACCTACTGGACAGCTGAAGGACTGCTTCCTAAGGAGCCATACCAGAAGGAAACACCGGTGTCGCTGCCATCTGTACCTCCAAAGGCTTGTAGGGACCTCTGTTTCAGCCCTGGCTCTTGCTCCTTTCAAGCCTGGCAAGTTTCAGAAAACACATTTCTTCACACCCCCATCTATTTTTATAGTTCCCATTAGCAACAAGAGGCATCAGGGTGATTAAAGCAGTGTTACTATTAACAGTGTCTCATTGACTTATGATGGCACAAACAGAAGAAGATCTTATGGGTGTACTTAGCAGGATGCATTAACTGAGCAATAAAGGGTATGACTGCATTCATAAGTAATAAACTTAAATCAATCTTGACTCCTAAAAAATAGATAAGAATGAAAGATCTTAATGGATCCAAATAGGAAAGCGAGTGGGTTTTTGCTCATTTTTCTTTTCTGCCTTGGGTTGCTTATTCATTTATTTTTCCTAACAAAGGCCTTTTCTCCAGTTCTTCTAGCAGAGGAGTGGCAAGATTTGTTCTGACCACAACACTTATCAGTTAACTGATGGCTCTCCCACTAATAACAGAAAAGTATCTTGGCTCAAAAGGCAAAAGGTAAATGAGAAATTCTGGAACCAATATTAACCCTACAAAGTGGCAATCAAGGATCTGGTTATGAGACAAGCTGCCTTCCAGAATCAAGGATTGCTGTGTTCTAGCCACATTCCTCCACTTGAACACTTGAGCCAACTATTCCAAGAATTTTTTCCAACCTCTGGCAACTTCTGTCTTCTTGGCTTTGCAAAGTGGATGTTTTGTAACTCATCCTTGAGGATCACAGCAGGTAAAGTAATTCATTCACAAAGTACCTATCCCAGGTGATGAGCTGTAGGCTACGTTGGTAAAGTACTTGCCTAGTGTGGTAGCTTGAATGTAATTGGTCCCCATAATCTCATGGGGAGTGACACTATTAGGAGGCAAAGCTTTGTTAGAGTGGGCATGGCCTTGTTGGAGGAAGTGTGTCACTGTGGGGACAGGCTTTGAGGTTTCCTATGCTCAGGACACTGCCCAGTGTCTCAGCTGACTTCCTGTTGCCTGCAAAATGTAGGACTCTCAGCTGCTTCTCCAGCATCATGTTTGTCTGCACACCACCATGCTTCCTGCCATGATGATAATGGACTGAACTTCTGAACTGTAAGTTGCCATTCCAATTAAACGTTTTCCTTTATAAGAGTTGCCATGGTTGTGGTGTCTCTTCATAGCAATAGTAACCCAACCTACCACACCTAGCATGCATGAAATCTTGTTTTCTGTCACCAGCATCACATAAGACTGGGCGTGGTGGTACACACCTGTAATCCTAATACTTGGAGGTGGAGGCAGGAAGATCAGAAGTTAAAGGTCATCCTAAGCCACACAGAATTTTTGAGGCCAGACTGAGTTATGTAAGACCCTGTCTTAAAATTCTCCAATGGATGACTGGAGAGATGGCTCAGTGGTTAAGAGAGCATACTGCTCTTACAGAAGACCCAAATTCAGTTCCCAGCACCCACATTAGGCAGCTCACATCCACCTGTGAGCTCTAATACTAGGAAATCTGATGCCCTCTTCTGGCCTCTGCACGAACCTGCACTCAGATGCACATACCCACATATAGACACACAGATATACACATAATTAAAAGTAAAGTTTAAATGAAACAAGACAATATGCAACTATGCTAATACCCAGTGAAAGCAAGTACTCAGGAATTTGATACCAGGTTGTTGTTGGTTTTTTTTTTTTATAATAAAACTCCATTTCTATCCCAAAAGGCCTATATTGTTTCAAATAAAATAAAATGCTGACCTAAGCAGCACGAGGTTATAAGTCTGGAGATTTTGACTAAGACTAGTGATTCCCAAACATACCTACTCATCAGAATGTCCTGTCCAATTTAAAATGTGTATGCTTCCCCCCTGTTAAATCAGACTATCTTGCAGGAGGAGGTCATGGCAAGAAGCTGTGTTTGTTAAAAGAATCCTGGGTGGCCATTGGTTCAGACAATCAAAGCTATACAAAATCTAATCCCCTTACATAAGAGCAAGAGATAAATTTCTCTCAACATCATTTCGAATCATGTCTCTAAGTTCTCCTTAAAAAAAAATAAGAGAATGCTTCACATATATAGCTAAATAAAATAAATATAAAGAAATAGTATTCATGGAAGAAAGAGCCCCTTGGAGGCCAGAAAAGTGGCACATTTTCATAATGAGCAATGCGTGGTTAGAAAAATGAACCAAACCATCCTTTCATTTTGATGTTACCATTGGTTAAAATTCAGTAAAGTATCCCGAGGGCCAATGCAAACTGTGTCCTGATGATATGATTCCAGAAAAGTTGTGTACACATGGCACATGAATTTGTGTAACAACTCAAGAAAGTAGCAGATGGGAACTGCAAAGGGCTGTGAGTTTCCCTTATTTTGGCCCGTAAGGTCAGTCTTCTCCAGTGCAGGCTGCCTGCCTGGCAGTTCGAGGCAAAAACCCAAGTCCCCTTGACTCTCCTTCTCCCCCTCGCCTGCCTCACCACTGCAGTGACAAATGCGTCCTGTCAATTTCATCTTTAGCCATCTTTCCCATTGTCTTGGACACCTGACTCCCACTGGCCCAGGAGAAACTCATTTTCCCCTCCTAGTTTTTCCAGTGACTGGCTGAGACAGGGCCCTGGAAGAGATCAAGGTTTTATTCAAGAAAAGTGCAAGAATTCACGGATATTGAAGCGGGTCATTACACAGAGGGGACCAACAGACACAAAAGCCTGTGGGTCCAATGTGAGGCCTCATAAAGAGCATTCTGAACTGGAGATGTGTTTGGGGTTGGGCAAGTCATATAAAGAAAGTGTTATTACTGTTCTTTGCATTCTGTTGCTGTGATAAAACATTGACCAAAAGTAACCTGGGGAGGAAAGGGTTCATTTCATCCTACACTTTACAATCCACCATCAAGGGATGCATAGCAGCAGCTCAAGGCAAGAACTTAGAGGCCAGAACTGAAGCAGGGACTATGGAGGAAAGCTGCTCACCGGCTTGCTTACTGTGGCTTCCTCCGATACCTTCCTTATATTACCCAGGCCCACACCTTCCTGCAGTGGCCACACGCACAGCATGATGGACCTTTCTCCATCAATTAGCAATCAAGAAAATGCCCCCATAAACATGCCCACAGGCCAGCCTGATGGAGACTTCTTCAGTTGAGGTTCCTTTTTCACAGCCATGTCAAGCAGACAATCAAGATTAGCCACCACAGCCACCATTCCCAGGGTCGTTCCCAGAGGCTCCAAAAGGCTTATTAGCAGAATTTTAAAAATATACTGTAAAGTATGTAATACAGTGGGTAAGAGAGAACGGCTCTGAATCCCAAAACTGCCATGTTAGACAAAGGATTTAATCTCTCTGGATCTCAGACTCTCCATTGAAAATGAGACCAGCGGTGCCTGCTCTATAGGGCTGTTCTGAGAATGAAAAATATTCATGAGTGACTAGCACATAGGAATCACTCAATAAATTCTAGATGATACTCATCAATACCTAGATCGGTGTGCATTATAAAGAAACAACAACAAAAAAACTTCAGTCAAGAGAGGATGATTCTTTAGGATTACATCATCCTCATTTTGACTGTCAATAGATCACAGATTTCTCTACAGCCTAAAGGTCTAGGTTTGTCCACATACTCCTTTCACAGCAACAGGGCCTGAACCCAATGACATGTGATGGCCAAAGGTCATGAGTAGGGTGGCAGATAAGCGCAGAGAGTACAGGGAAGGGGGTAGAAAGATACATTAGGAAATGACAAGTGCCTTGAGGTCAGCACAAAAATGCTTTCTTTCCCTGCTTTTTTTCTTAATGAGCAATTCCTAGAGTCGGGTCACAGTGTCCCCACGCACCCAGTGTGAACCAAGTGGGTAAGTGCTTTGAAACGACCTTGTTAGGATCTCAATTGAACACGCTCTGTCCACTTAGTACCTAATGCAGCGATCAGAGCAGACAGATGCTTAGAAATTACTTTTAAATGAGCATTGGTGGATGACCTCTCTTCTCTCTGTGTAACAGCCATGTTGAAACAAAGATGACAATGACCACAGCCATACACAGTCGCCTTGTTACAGCACTGTTTGTTCTACTGAGGCTCCACCCTGGATCCTTTCCAAAGACACTTGGCTATTAAATGGCCAGAAATATCTGTTTTAATGTGGTTTTACAAAAAGGGGGAAAAAGACAGCTGGGATACATAAAAAGTTGAAATAACAAAATACCTTGTTGTACCTGCTTCTCTCAAAAATTAGGAGGTAGTGGAGTGAGACGTGGAGGGAGCAGGTCACGTTTTCCCAAAAGGATAAGTATGGAAGAGGTTCAGGGAAGAGAAGGCTTCCTAACTGGCTTGAGGAATGTTTTAGAGCTGTGTCAAGTCCCTCAAACATATAGCCATGATGAAGATGCTGAGAAAGATGGATATCCCTCCAGTCTTTCAATAGTAAGTCAGATGTCTTCGTGTCCCAGGCACCGTTCTGTGTATCAGGTTCACAGCAGTGGCAGGGGCTGGTGGAGACCAGTATAAAATTGATTCTTGGAGCTCCATCTAGATCAGTAAGAGGCAAGCAAGAGTCACAGCCTAGCGCAATCATCAGATACTCATTGGCCTCACCTCTATTCCTCAGCATCAACTTTTGTCATAGCATTTTCCCACAGAGTCTCAACTCTTCAATGTGCCTCTTACTTTCTGTCCTGGAGGTTCTTCACATCCTCTGTATGGAACACCAGCAGGATCTGCTGGGCTTTCATACAGATGCAGTCTGGAAGAATGAGAGAGTTGACAGGCATAATGTTGGCATTCTGACCCACCCCTTGGGGACCTGTCCTGTGTCCTGACATAAATCCTCTTTTAAGGGAAAACCCCTCCCTCCTCCTTTCTCTCCCCCTTCCTCCCTTCCCCACCATGAGATGTTCACGCCTCTGCTTTCCCTCCCTGTCTTTTTTTCCCTCTCTCTCTCTCTATCTCTATTATAATAAACTCCCCTCCATGTGTGAGTGACTTTCCAACATGCTACACCACCCCACACCATGTCTGCACAGCGTGTCTCCCTCACCCTGGGGCACCAACCTGCCAAGGCCTTCTGCACACCGTATCATTACACATAGGGCATAGGAAATAGAGGTTAGGAGTCAGTGGTTCCTTTTCAGTCTCATAGGAAGACAATTCTGAGGTGTGTCTACACAGCTTGTTAATAAAGTGAATTGTGATCCCAGAAAGGACAGTGAAGTCTTGAGTCCTAGTACCTATGAAGATGTCCTTCATTGGAAATAAATTTTTTGTGGATGATTCAGTTACTAGAAGATCTTTAGAATGGACCTAATTCAGTATGGCTGGTATCCAATAAAGGGGGGAAATTAGAGAAAACATGCATCAAGTGAAGAGGAAGGCAGAAATCAGAGTGATGCATCCACATGGTATCAAAAGCCGATGGTTGCCAGACGACAGTGGCACATGCCTTTAATCCCAGCACTCAGGAGGCAGAGCCAGGCAGATCTTTGTGAGTTCGAGGCCAGCCTGGTCTACAGAGCAAAATCCAGCACAGGCACCAAAACTACACAGAGACACCCTGTCTGGAAAAAAAGGGTGGGGGTGGGGGTAGGGATTTAGCTCAGTGGTAGAGCACTTGCCTAACAAGCCTAAGGCCTTGGGTTCAGTCCTCAGCTCCAGAAAAAAAAAAAAAAAAGAAAAAAGGAAAAAAAAGCTAATGGTTAATAGCAAAATACTAGAAGCCAGGCAAGGAACATGGAGCAGATTTTCCCTCTGCAGCCTGTCCTGGTTTGTTTTTGTTTTGTTTTGTTTTTTTCTTTTTATAAACTTAACGCAATTTAGCGTCATTTAAGACAAGGAAACCTCAGTGAGAAAATGTCCCCACCAGATTGACCTGTGGTGCATTTTCTTGATTAATGATTGAGGGGGGGGGGTATTATGGGTGGTGCCATCCCTGTGCAGGGTTCTATAAAAAAGGCTGAGCAACTCATCCAGAGCAAGCCAGTAAGCAGCCCTCCACAATGGCCTGTGCTCAGTTCCTGCCTCAATTCTCCTGCCCTGAGTTCCTGCTCTGACTTCCCTCAGGGATGAACACATAAGCCATAAAGTGAAATAAACCTTTTCCTCCCCAAGTTGCTTTTGGTCATGATGTTTTATCTTAGTAATAGGAACCTAAGACACTGCCCCTAGGTAGAGCGAGCCAGGCCAGCACCTTGATGCTGGACTTCCAGAACTGTGAGACAGCGAATTCCTATTGTTTCAGCTGCCCAGTTCCTAGTACTTCCTTATGGCAGTCCTGGCAATCGAGTGAGCGAGTGCTCAGGAGGTCTCAGCAGAATTGTGCCGCAAGTGCATGCCTATACAGCTTCACCCCACCCCTGTTTCAGTCTCTCTGAAACCTTTAGTCTCTTTGATCCCCTAATTAGACCCCCTAAGTAAATCTCCAGTACTGAGTCCTTGTCTCAGATTCTGCTTACTAATGGGAAAACCCAGGCTAAGGCTCCTGGAAGACACTGGCCATGAACCCTGGTCTCTGAGTGAACACATCGGAGGAGTGACCTTAGACTGTCACATGAGTGATAAATAACACTATCCATTGATGTGGAGATTGGGTCATTTCCTGCAGCAGCTTACTAGGGAGGGACCCAGCTGGAAAGGCTGGGCATGGTTAGACATGGCCTCTGTAGCACAGGCTGTGATCAAGCCTCTCATGACAATCAAGAGTGCTGACGATATCCTGAGAAACTCAACAGTCCTGCTTGCATGCCTTCCTAAGGCAGGTATTCCTCGCTGCCACTACCTAGTCCAGGTATAGATTCTCCTTTACTTTTGATGGGGTTGTGTCCTAATTAACCCAACATTATGTCACAAATACAATTGGCACTTAGCCTGAGGAACATCACAGTTTAGCAACACAACAAAGACAAGTTTGGATCCCCAGAACCAACTTAAAATACCTGGCATTCCACCCTCGGAAGGCAAAAGCAGAGGGTTCTTACAACAAGCTTGCTAGCAAGAGTAGCTGTATGTGTAAGACCGGGGTTTGACTGAGAGGCCCTGTCTCGAATAAGATGGAAGAGCTATGAAGGATGATTCTTAACATCAACCTCAGACCTACACACACACACACACACACACACATGCACACACACACACACACACACACACACACACACACACACACATGCACTCACATGAAAAATGGGGAAAAGCATAAATCAGATCATCATACATTGGAGGCTATCTGTATAGGGTAGAGTTGTATTTTTCAGCCCCCTTTTTAGCTGCCTGAAGAAAATCACATACCTGTTGTCACTCCTACACCAGACCTCACCCCGTCTATCACTTCCTCCCAAGACAAGGGCAACGGACTTGATTAGTACCATTTATGGACCTGCTGAACATTTTTTCCTAAATGAAGTTTTCCAGAAGAGAAACTCCTTTATATGCTAACAATATTGCAACTAGAAAGTATTAGATTATCATAACCTTAATGTTTATGGTTTGACTCATACTACGTTGTAAGCATCTTAATATTACCAAAGGACCTTATTGTAAGGTGGTCCTAGCAGCCCAGGGCTTAGAGAAGTCTTTGCTTTGCACCAAGTAGGAGCTGAGCAAATTAAGAATTTTCTCCTTGTATTTTATATATAATAGTCCCTAAATAGTCACCCGTCTCCTTTTTTGCCAAGCACCACCACAAGTGTGGTAGTAGAAGAGTAAATTCAGCAGCTTGCTGGCAAAATGATTTTACATATCATAATCTATTTCTTTTTTTAGCCTGTACTAATTGTACAAAGTAAGGAGTTTCGTTATGACATTTCTATACATGCACATAATGTACTTTGGTCATATTGAACCCCAATATTATTCTTTCTATCCCCCACCCTCTTTAATGTTGCTGTCCGGCATTATCTAAGGGTAGAGAGGATTGGGAAATCCTTCTGCTGTGACCTTGACTCTGATCACGTGGACCACGTAAGCCCCAGTCCACTCTGCCACATGATCACCAACAGGCATCTGTCCATCTGGCACCCAAGGACATGACAAGGGTGTGGGAAAAGAAAGCGATCTCTCCATATAGCTTCCCACCTGCAGAAGAGCTATGGTGACCCTCCTATTTTTAGCATGGAATAATCACATCAGGTGTTAGGTGAAGGGGGGCGGGGGTTGGGACTGGAATGTTCCTTCAGCTCTGCTCACAGCCGCTTGCCCTGCCTCTGTGCTTGAGCCAACTTCCACAACACTCTTGATGCTGGTTGCATTTAAGAACTATAAAGAGCTGCTAGGAGCACAAAATACTAAATACTAAAATAATCTAACTCGGTGGCGATTATTAGTTCAGGACTTGGCCTGAAAACAAACACTGAGGCAAGGTTTCAACAGGATCCGTGGGGTGGGGTGGGGAACAGTTTGGGTAAGCCAGTCTTAACAGTTCACTACTCGGGCATGGTAACAGCTGTCGGCACCGTTTAGAAATGAGCCTCCAGAGGAACTGGGTCTGTCCCAGTTTCCAGCATCCTAAAAGCTTCAAGTCTCCCAGGTGACACCAGGCAGGCATGGGAGGCAGAGACAGCGGTAATGTAGCAGCTAGTAAAGCGGTCTCAGTCCCTGGGCACAGGCAACCGAAGCAGAGCCCAATACAACATAACTCCCCCAAAACATGTCAATCATAGTTCACCTCTGAGGACTGAATATTAACCGGACCTCTCTGTAACTACATGGTAGAGAGGTTCATTCCTGTGGGCACCACATGGCAGCATCAACTGGTCAGGACTATCTCATTTGGATCCTGTATTTCCACTGCCGTGACAAAAACCCCTAAGGTGACCAATTTAATAAGAGACGAAGTTTATTTTGGCTCCTCCTGGTTTCAAAGGCTTCAGTTCACCATCATGTGGTCCATGGACCTGTTTGGGTCAAAGTTGGTTGGCCTTTTGGGCCTGTGGAGAGGCAGAGAACATCATGGTGGGGAGATTCTGAAAGGAACTGCTCACCTCTGCGTTGGACAGGAAGTGAAAGAGAAAGGAATTGAGACCTCAACATCCCCTTCAGGAGCATGCCCCCAGTGACCTAACTCTCACTTCGTCAAGATCACACCACCTTCTGGGAGCAGCACAAGCTAGCCACGAAGCCTTCTAGAGGCCAAAGCACAGTGGACCCAAAGGCCAGAGGCATCTTTCGGTTGGTATCACACAGGTCTCTGTTTTAATCACTTTTGAGGGATACTGCACTCTGAGCCTTTTGCTGATTTAAGTAACTAAGTCATTATCCCAGGAGCAACCCTGTGACTTACAATAAAATTATGGAATATATCAATTAAGGCATGAACACAGGACCCAGTGAAGAATGCTTTCAGCTCATGAGGCAAAAATCAATCCGCTGGTATGATATGAGCACGTGATTGATTGATTTCATAAACAAAGGGATCAATATGCTGATTAGTTGTTGTTGTTAGGGTTCACAAGATGAATCTTTCAGGTCAAAAACGAACCTGTGTGCGTTTTGAAACAGGGCTTTCTCTCTTAAAACTGCCCCAGTTTTAAGAGAGTTTTCCTTTGACTTGACATTTCAGTATCACATGTACCTATGGTGTGCAGGGATGGGTCTCTGAATACAAAGTAGTCACCTCTCTGGTTGTGGTCCTTGCTGCTTCCTGGAGCACCGTGACCTCAGAAAATGTGAAGAAAGGCTCTGCAATGTGGAAGCAGAACAAACGTTAACCATCAACAGCTCTGTGGCCAGAAAGAGGACGGTGGCTTCCCATCCCTACTTCCCCAACACCCAGTCTGGTCCATTGCCCCCCGCCCAGCCCCCAGCCCCTGAGTCTCCTGAGTCTGGAAGGTGTGAATGCCAGGAGCCTTTGGCAAGCAGAAGGCAGGGAGTGAAAGAGGCAGCTCTCAGGCAGGACAAGCATAAAATAGGACTGCACCAGAGTCCTTCCAAACGAGCCCTTGCTTAAAGGAAAAGCAGCCAGTGAGCTGAGGGCAGAGTGCTCCCTTTACAAAACAAACAACACACTGCCAGAAAAATATCTTTCCATATTGAGTCAGCCCCAGGGAAATGGTTCGGGAGAAAAAGGCTTAAAGTATTATTGGAGACTGTCACGAACTGGGAACAAACATCCATCAATTCAGGAGGCATCTACTTCAGAGACGGCGGCTGACTCCGCGGACGTCATCAGGCCTCGGCATCTGTGCAGAGGCAGCAAGGCAGGTCCAGAAGGGCCTGCGAATCACAGCTTGGAAACGCAGGCATACCTTGCTGGACAGAAAACTCGTGCACAGGGGGGGCAGATTTTAAGACACACAGTCAAAAAGCTCCACATGAAGCTTTCCCAGTAGCTAGAGAAACTGAAAGCAGGAAGTGACCAAAGCTAGGCTCCCTGAGGTGGGGAGGGGACTCAGAGTTCGTGGAGATACTCAAGACCAAAAGAGACAAATTCTGGAAGACTTGTATTGGCCACAGAGGATGCCTGGGGTCTCAGAAAGGCTACCACAGAGGGGCAGGGTGAGAGTCAGACACTGCAGTTAGCACCTGAAAATTAGCTCAGTTTGTTCTACTAAATCTAAAAACCTCACCTTCCCTCACTGCCCCAACCTTCCACCAGAACTCACAGTCCAGGGGCTCCGAGCACTGGCAGACAGAGAGTCACATCACTCTCCTGGCGTTGGCCAACCCAGTATGTGTCCACACCTGTCTCACAGCATCTCTGAGGAGCAAGAATGTACGCACCTGTCTGTGTCGGTGTGGTTATTGGAAAGCTTACGGGGCTACGACGCCTACCTCCCAAGTGACAGCTGATATTTACAGCACTCGGGAGACATGAGCCTAACTGAGTGTCACAGACCCCTTCTGCTTGCGTGTTCCTAGTCTTCTAACTGACTGAGAACTGTTGAAGGACCACAGTCCTTCCAGGCAACATTCAGAAAAGGGAGAAGACAAGGAGAAACATCCAGAGCACAAGTTGCCTGGCTAGGAACTGCTGCATACAGTATTGGAAATGTTCCTAGTTGAGCAGACCAGCGTCCGCATCTCTCCCTCTCTCTCTTCCTCTCTTCCTCCTTCTCACATACATACACACGTTCACACTCACTCACACAATGCCTTCCGCAGCCTTGCACCAGCCAATTGCTGAGCCATGAAGTAAGTTACTGTGTGTCCCAGCAATCCCTCACTTAAATGTAGAGCCTCAAGAGAAATGAAAACATACATCCAGAGAAAAACTGCTGATGGGAATTAATAGCAATGTCGTTCATAATAACTGAAAGGCATAAACAAGCTGAATAATGTATGAATGAATAAGCAAAATGTGGGATACCTACACAGTGGAATATTATTCAACAATAAAAAGGAATCAAGTCCTAACACATGCTACAATATGACATTAAAGACTTTATAAAGTATACAGCAATTGATAGGAAGTTGGCAGGAAAAGCCAACACACAGATGGAAAGTGAATTAGCAGGTTCCTAGTGCAAGGAGGCTGGAGGAGAAGTGAAAACTAACAACACACACACACACACAGCTTCTGGGGGTGGGAATGATAAAGTGTGCAAAAACCGGGTGTGGTAGTCGACGAACAAGGAGGCCGTGAATTTGAAAGAGAGGAATGAGGAGCAGAGCGAAGTGTTTGGAGGGAGGAAAGGGAAGGGAGAAATGATGTAATTATATTAGAGTATCAAAAACTTGGCTGTGGTGATGACTGCACACCTCTGAGAACATTCTACATCCATAGGACTGCTACCTTCAGTGGCAACTGTGTGGTGTGTTAATTATCTCTCACTAGGGCTGTTTTTAAAAACTTCCCGAGCTGTAGACAACAGGCTGGTTTCAGTACTATTTACTGCAATCCTGCATACCAACTACCGCTACTAACTTAGAGAACCTCATTTGTAGTGTGTGTGTGAGGTGCGGGGATATATGTGGATGGGTGGGTGCCTGAGCATGTGCAGACCCACGTGCACCTAGAGGCCAGAGGTTGGCTTTGGGCATTATTCCTCAGCTGCTACCCACTTTGATTTCTTTGTGTCTCTCACTTGATTTTTTTTTTTTTTTTGTGAGCCCCAAGAATCCTTCTCTCTTCCCCATAAATGCAAGGGCACACAGACCGCCATGCCCAGCTTTAACAAGGCAGGTGCTAGGGCACTGAACTCAGGTCCTCACACAAGCAAGCACTTTCCTGACCAAGCTGCTCCCCCAGTCCTCAGCCTCACTTTCCCATTGGACTCCATGCTTACTTATCGAAGGGACCTGGGTGACTTGTGTAGGGTGGCGTGGCCAGATTAGCCAAACAAGGCTCTCAGCTTTTTCTGCTACTCATGCCAACACACCCAGCTAGCTGAAAACCAAAGGCAGGCTCCCGATCCTTCAGGAGGGTCACAGAGCGAGGCAAGGAGTGTGGGCACCCACATTCTCTGCGAGAGGAGACTAGGATGTTGGCTTATACAAAGACCAGGGTCTTGCGATCTGGATGTCAGACACACCTTGCCAAATTGTGTATGCCTTCAGTAAGTTTTTAAATGAGCATCTACTATACCGGAGGTGCCAGGAGTCAGCGGAGAACTGACTCCTCACCCCCACCCCATCTGGGAGCTAGCGAGGCAGGGGGACACAGCTGTTGGCAGATGCTATTCTTAAAATCTAGTAATTACAGTTATGAAAAGGGCTCTGTAAGGGAATCAGAAGAGCCAAGAGTGCAGAGGGACTGGAGAAAGACAAATCAGATATCCTGCCAGAAGTCGGAAGAAACAACCTGTTTCTTGGGTTCTCTTCCTTGCTGCGGCTAGTCTGTCTAGGGTATTTTTATTTGTTTGATTTCAGTGCACATGCAACATTCCCTGAACGCTCAGGTTTGCACACAAAGATGAACTTCTGTTAACATATCTAGCCACTCTGGTCCTGAGGAGATGCTGTAGTCTGGATCTTAAGTGGCCCCGAAGATGCATGTGTTACAGGCATGGCTGTCAGATCCTTTAGGAGATGGGGTCTACATGGAGGAAGTTATTGGGGGCAGGACCTTGGAACAGGTATTGGGGACTTGGCCCCTTCCTGTCTTTTTTTCTCCTGGCCACCATGAGGTAAACAGACATCAACCGCCACATGCTCCCACCATAATGCAGCGACAGGCCTGGAACCATGGAGGTTTTGAAATCAGGAGCCAAAATAAACCTTCCATCCTTATCAATTGATTATCACGGGCATTTTGTCACGATGGCAGAAAGCTGCCTTGTTAGGATAGGAATTTGTGATCCTGCTCTCTGCTTTTGAACTTTTTAGATATTTGTGCTACTAGAGAGAGCTTTCTCTGCTTAGGTTTGCTCATTCACAGGTTTCTAGCAAGAGGGATACCTCATTAGTGAAAGCAATAAGAGAAAGAACTCCGTGTCTGGGCTGGATCCTTGCCCTGCACGGGGTCTCCGCTGATAAGGAATCTAAGGCACCAGGTCCCCCTTGGGCCCCAGCTTCGGTTGGTAAAGCAGAAGGAGCCCGGCTCTGCCCTTTGTGCTCTGTCCCTCCACCTGGAACTGGAGGAGTGAGTGCTCCAGGTATCCCTACTGCTGAGCAACAAGCCATTCCCAAATCCAGAGCCTTCAAAATAAGTTATTTGCTGGTGATATGGCCTAGTTGGCAAATTGCTTGTTACACACACACACACACACACACACACACACACACACACACACACACACACACACACACGAGTGCCTGAGCTCCATCCCAGCACCCGCATAAAACCCAGAGGCATATGCTTGTAATCTCAGTGGGAAGAGTCAAAGGATTCATAGTCATCTTTATCAGCAGATCTGGTTTCAAGGTGGGGGAAAGACGGAAAAAGTCTCATTTGGCCTCGAGCTAACCCAGGATACTAAAAAGCCTTCACTTTGTAAGCAAAGGCAGCTGGGTAAACATGGCTGGGTTCAACTTATTGTATTTATATTCCACAAGTCAGAACCATGAAGTACAAAATGCTGTGGTCCCTAGGACCTAGAAGTCTGGACTTATAAAAGCAACCAGAGCAGGCTAACGGGGTAAGGACCCCAGAGGACATTTTAATTCCTTCTAAAGTCCTTTCTGCTGCCAGCTTAAAACTCTAGCTTGTGCCCAGCAGTTGCTCTCTCGTGACCCTAGGGAGAAGCTGGGACCGGGAAAGAGAGACTCCAAATGCTTTTGGAGTTCTTCCCAGACCCTTGCATTTGAGGTGGGCCTCTCGGGACCTGGAGGTCTACTACCAGGGATCTAATAGCTGCAGCCTCTCGGCACTGCTTGGCAACCTGCACCGCCTTTTCTGGATCCAACAATCTTGCAGCAGGCCTGGTGTGCAAGGGACAATATGCCAACTGAATCACAGATGGTTCCTGGGGAGCAGAGCCCTGTGCTCACACATGCTGACCTGGACCCAAGACACACATGAATATTTAATCAGCCCCATATCCAATCTGTGCTCAGAGTTCCTGTAATCCTCATCCCCAAGGCCATGTGCTTGGCAGCATGGGGGTGCAGGGTTGGGTGTATGATACACAGAAGCAGGGACATGCTTGGTCAGAGCAGATTATATATTTCCCTGAGGGTCTGGAAGATGTTTCCCATCTGTAGTCCATGTGAATGATGCCATCAGCAAGAGTAACAGTAACCACCACTGCTCTAGATGTCCATGCATAGCACCTCAATCTCCAAAGCATCCCCTCACAGGTGAGGTAAGACTACTATACAAAGCACATTGCAGGTAAGGTTTGAAGCACACAGCAACTAAGCTACTTCCTGACAGTCATCCAAGATAGACAACAGAATAGTAGAGAGGAATCTTGAGCCAGAGTCAATGCCTTTAATGACTATGGGAGCCCACAAAAGCTTCCTAGTGAGTTCTGAGCTTGCTTTACACAGCAGGGCTGCATTAGGGGATGGCTTGACCACGTGCATGGTCATCAGGTGTCTGGGATGGGCTGTACTTGGCTGTGCTGGGGGGAGGCCTTTGGCATTCCTTTAAAAGCCCTTTAGAAGAGACAGAAGGGGCTGGTGGGTTTTGACCCAGGCCCTCCCAAGGCTATCCTATGCTTCTGTCTCCTCTATATTTCTATCTACATATTCCTCATTTCTCCCTGCTCGAGAGTACCCTGGGGGGAAAAGTTGGGGCAGCCCCCCTGCACATGACCCTGTCTTAGTCTGGCCAGCCTGGAAAGCACTCACTGCTGCAGAGTACCCCCCATCAAGATCCAGCACATGGAGCTGGACCTTTGGCTTGGTGTTTTATGTCTTCCTTGATGTTTTAACTTCCCAAGGCTGCTGGGACAGCCACTGACTAGGTGGGTCAAACTAACAAACGTTTTCTCTCACAGTCCTGAATCGGGGCACTGGAGGAGCCATTTTCTCCCTCTCCTCTCCTCCCCTCCCCTCTGTCCATCCCTGTCTCTCTGTCTCTTTCTCTCCCCACCTCTCTCTCTCTGCTCCAGGAGGGGGCCCTTCCTCTTCTTTAAGCTTCTGGGGGTGACTGGCAGTCAGTCCCTGATTTCCCTGACTTCTAGAAGCATCTCTTCAATCTCTGCCTCCACCTTCAGGAGCTTCCTTTCTCTCCTCTAAGTAAAGCAGTTGTTAAGTTTGGGGACCACTCAGGGACGGCCTCACCACTCTCCACTCAAGAATGTCCTCATCTGAGTTCATTCCATATGAAAAGCTCCAATTTCCAAATGAGGTGACGACTGTGGGGGTCCAGGTGGGCATGACAGTGGGGGACACAGTGTATTCGGGGACAAAATAAGGCTACTCCACTGCGAAGAGAAGTCTAGATTTAGACTCACCCACGGTTTCTTCTGCCAGGTTAGCTTCCTAGTCAGCTTGCCCTGCCTTCCCTGAACTCTTCCGGAACTCTTGTCCTCTCTCAGCGGTCACAACTCGAGCACACAATCAGATCACCTGTAGGGTTTGCTTCAGAGGAGACTACACTCCATGATGGCAGGCAGTGTCCCTGTTCTCTGCCTCTGTGACATCATGCACAGCCTCAGGAAGGACCCTCTAAAGCAGTCTGCATGTGTCATTTTCCAGATGGAAAAGGTTTTCTCCAACACTGTCTCCCAGGAGGTTGACATGCATTCACTCTCCTTAACTAGGTGCAGGGCATTGGGTCTCCAGTGTCCACTCTGCAGTCAGAGTCCTGGCCTCTGACTATCGGGGATTTGCACTTGTGGCCTCCTGTTTACAAATTACCCAGAGGTGTGGGTAATCAGGTGAACTGAAGGACAAGAATGAGTCCGTGGGAATGAAAGAGAGGAGGGGGAGGATAGAAGGAAGGGGTCTAAAAGTATTTGGGCTAACAAATCGTTTTTGATTACTTTATCAATGGACTGGGTAGTCTGTGGGGATGAGGGGCGAGATGACTTCTGGGCTCAAAACCCTAACTCTACAAAGTCCATGCTGAGCTAACACAGGCACCCCACTGACGCAATGGCCAGCGCCTGGCTGTGTCTGTAAATGGGAGCTATCACTGTGCTGCTGCTGCTGCTGCCACCGCTGCTGCTCTCTTTGGACAGGAAATCCCGAGTTCTCTCTGAGGGCTGGCTCTTTTTGACCATCCAGAGACAGCAGCCCAGCTGGCGGGGAAAGCGGTCTCTTCCCTGTCCTCTGACAGACCTTGAGCTCTGGAGTTGCCACCTATCTGTTCCCTGACCCCACAGCTCCACAGGGCTCGGCCCATCACCAGTTATCGCAGGTGACCGAATGCCCGCACACACACAGCCACAGCTCCCCAGCCACAGTCACCTCTGCCTCTCTAACCCCACACCCTCACCTTTGTCCTCCCATCCACCTACCCTCGTGCGATGCCTCGGGACTAATTTATAAATAGGAAATGACATATGCATATACAAATATCCCAGGAACACACTGAAGACAAGGTCAGACACATTGCAGCCTTGGTACTTTCTGGAACACCTGCCTCCCCCCGAGTCACGCTTCTCCAATTCCTAGAGCAGGGCTCTCCCTTCAGGCTGGGGACATTTTGTTCATCTTTAGCATTCCTTACGGAAAACATCTCTTTCCTTGAGCTGGTATCTTTTCCTCAGGATAACTTCCACCTGGTTTTAAAGTTCATTTAAAATAATTACACCATTTCCGAAGAGCCAGCACCTAGCAAGACAGGCAGATTTACAACCTGTACTTAAGATCTGTGCTGATTTCCTGAGTTACAAGTTTTACGGGAGTTATGAGTGTGATGGGAATGGAAATGTACAGCAGGGTGCTACTTGACTTGGGAGACACAGAGAATTCTCTAGGAGGAACTGCATGAAGTTCAGTAAAAAGTGTTGGTATCAGGAGAAGGGTGTTCCACACACAGAAAACAGCGGCGCAAAGGCTTTGGGGGTGGAGCTCAGTGCTGGGGCTATTGCTTAGCTCACACTAGGTACTGGGTTCCCTTCCAGCGCGCGCGCGCGCACACACACACACACACACACACACACACACACACACACATGAAGAGAACTAATACACTGGTACTAGCAGTGTCCACAATAGGGTTGTTGAAGAAGTAGACATGTGCCAGTCAGAGGAGAACGTGCCTGAGGTGGTTCTCTCCTTCCACCACGTGGGTGCTGGGGAGATAAAACTCGGTTGTCAGGCTTGGTGGCAAGGCCTTTCGCACTGAGCCATCTCACCTGCCCTCTGTTGTTGTTGTTGTTGTTTTGTTTTTAAGGAAGCCTCTTGAGGCTTGCTGAACACAGACAATTTTCATTTTCTGAGTCCTCAAAAATCTCCTCCTATACAGAGAAAATCAGCCCAAAATACAGACTCCTCAGGGGACTCCATTCAGATGTCTGCACAGATTTGTGACAGGGCAGAGGGAAAGTCTTCACCTACTTCCTTGGCTTGGCCCCGTACGTACCTAGATGTGCGTACGTACATCTCCCCTGGAATAGTGAAACAATCATCAGTGCCAACAAACTCAGCAGCTTCCCTCATGCTAGCTTTTGTTTTTGAAAAAGCTTCTCACAGTTACTACATTGGGCCATAAAAACTCTAGCCACACCCTGGAAGTCTCGTGTGGGACACATAGCTAACGAACGTCTGGTGGTGTTTGCATTTGTTCTTTAAATGTCCAGGCTGCAGTCATTCTGAATCCCGGAAACGATGGTTTGGAGCATGGGAGCCCGGTGTGCTGGTGGATCCTCAGCGACTCAGCTCATTGCTCCACTGTGGCTACTCAGAGCTCCACAATACAAACCCTCCGGCCCTGACCACTCACAGCTCGGGAACCACGATTCTGTGACTCATTTAAACTTTCTGGCGAGAGACTCTCTTGACATAGCTCATTTTCCTCTCTCTTACATCGGCCAAGCTGGAGTCTGTGGGCCTTGGAGCGGGCCTTGCAGTGGTCTGCCTGGTCTGATGGGGCCATAGAGAATGGGGGTGGGGGAATGAGAAGTCTCTAGAAGGCCAGCCCTTCCACGTGATGGGGAGGTGGAAGGGGTCTCGTTCCTTGGGAGGTATCTGCAGCACTGTAAAAGCCTCTAGCGGGAAGGAGAAGAAAGGGAATATAAGTCGTCTAGAATCCAGGTTGACCTCTGACCCACTCCACACAAGTTCTATTTCTCAGCTGTTGAAGGCACAAGAAAGAGCTAGAGAAGGAGCTGGGTCTTAAGAAAGCAAGGGCCTTTCCGATGTCTTTGAAACATTCAACCAGTCTGGGTGGTCTCTGCACACAAGTACCTGTTCACCAGAAAACACAGGAGCCAGAATGGGCTCCCACGGGGACCCTCTGCACACAAAAAGGCTACTCCTCCCACCAGTCTCTGGCACTTTCTTCCAGAACATTTGGAGGTGTATGCCTGGGAGGAGGGTGGATCTGAACATGACTCACCTGCAGAGGTGCTTGGCAAGGCTTCTGGGTAGGCGGCAGACCTCGAGTCTTGCAAGGTTTTATCCCCACAGGAGTGCTTGCTCTTGGAGAGACAACCTGAAAATCAGCCTGCATCCTATTTCTGGTTCCCTGGCAAATCTTCTGTGCCTCTAGGGGTAGAATCCATGGCCTCACAAATATTCTCCCACTGAGCCTTTTCATGGGGCCTTATCACTAAGATGCCCAAACTGGCCTTGAACTCATTCTGTAGCCCATGTAGACCTTGGACTTGTGGTTCTCCAATCTCAACTGGGATTACAAGCCTGTACCACAGAGTTCAACTCTCTTGGCTCCTCCTCTGATAGAGACGAAGTACATCCCTCACTCCAGAGAGATGGGCTGAGCTGTCCTGTCCTTGGATTTTATGGGGTTTTAGGGAGAGTGAGCTAGCTGTAAAGATTACAGAGTCAGTCAGGAACTCAGGCTAAGGCCTTCCTGAGTAGCTACATTCTCGGCTAGATGGCTCCATATGCTGCCCTCAGTTCTCAGGTTGGAAGCGTGGGGCTAGACAAGTGCCCTGTCCTTGTGGACACCTCAAGCTATTGTTCCACCAAACAGCATGGAGCTGGGAATGGCCCATGGCAACATCAAAGAGACAACGATTGTCTTTTCTGGGCTGAACACACTGCCTCTCTCATAGTAAAACTTCCCAGGGTGAACTAAGGCCCACAAACACAGCCTCGAGGTCCTCCAGCTCTGTGCCTTATGCAGAGACCTCTACACCCGTGTGCTTAGCCACCAACAGCTCCAAAAACCACACAAATATTCAGCTGGATCAGGGATGTGGTTGAGCTGTGGAATTTGATGGGCCAGGTTTGAATCTTAGTGATGTGGAAGCAAGTTATTTCACCTCTTGGGTTGTTTCTTTATCTATAGTCTTGGGGAAATACTACTTCCTTTCAGAACTGTCACGTAGATGAAAAGAGATAGAAGCTGCTTTGAGTACATAGCTCCGATGCATTGCTGATCCACTCAAACACAAACCCAGCAGGTATTTCACCCTTCCAGGTGCACACTTGTAATCCTAGCACTTAGGAGGCAGAAGGGCATCAAGAGTTTAAGGTCATCCTGGGTGACATAGCTAGTCTAAGGCCAGCTTAAGCTAAAGAAGATTCTGCCTTGAAAAACAGAACCAAACAAATACACACCCACCTGTAGTGGCCCTTCCTTTTGGGCCACCAGCCAGCTCCCAAATCATGACATGGAGACTCCTTATTAGTTAAGAATGCTTGGCCTTGGCTTAGCTCTTGTTTTAATCTGTTTTCTTTATCTATGTTTTGCCTCAGGGCTGTTTACCTTTCTTTCCTTCTGTATGTCCTACTCTGTATAGCTGGCTGCCAGGCTGGCTGGCCCCAGGACATCTCCCTCTCTTTTTCCCTCCTTCTCTCCTCTCATTCTCTCTCAAGCCTAGATTTCTTCTCCTACTTATTCTCTCTGCCCACCAGCCCCACCTATCCCTCTCCTGCCTAGCTAGTGGCTGTTCATCTTTTTATTAGGCCAATCAAGTGCCTTCGGCAGGCAAGGTGAAACAAATGCAACACATCTTACATAATTAAACACATGCAACACAAACAAATGCAACACATCTTTACACCATTAACAAAGGCAGCAGAAATAAATGTAACACACCTTCACATAGTTAAAATAATATTCCACAACACCCACCATGGGAGGTAGCCATTGCCTCTGTGATGCTGAAGGCTGTCGATGGATCGATGCACACAGGTCTGATATAAACATGCATGTAGTGAGTGCCATTGGGTTCAAATGCTTCTGAGCTGCTGCTTCAGATGGGAAGGGCTTGCTGATAGTTAGCATCTGGGTCTAAAGGAATCCAGTGCTGTGGAGAGGGGTGGTACATACACTTGCAAATTTACAGCATTTTTACTCACTTGAGAATAGTGTCTGTTCAGCCCTGAAGCCTTCGGAGTCATGCTAATTTGCACAGAGCAGACATTCAGGTTTGCTTTCACCAAGAGCAGAGGATAATAAATAGATCGGGATGAAAATTCTAATTGATTAAAGGTAGCTGGACTGAAGAAGAAAATAAAAATAAAAGTCTTTGAAGAACCCAGCTTAGTATGACATTGGGCAATGCCTCTGGCTGTGGCACTCAGCCTGTCACTCAGGATAACTGGCAGCCTGATGTTTCTATGAGTCATCTCTATAAGGCAGGATCAGAACCAGAGGTTAAGAGACATGTTTTAATTTAAAAAGCCATCTGTAGCAAAGACACGTATTTTTTTTTTTAGTTCAGTATCCTTGGCCTCCTTATATAAGTGCTTCTACCTTAGGTCCAGCACATCTCTAATTAAAATCTAAATTGCACTCAAGACTTGCACACACAGAGAATGCCATTCTGTCCAGCAAAGACCTGCCCCCCGAATGGTGAGGTAGTATCTGAATGCTCTTTGACTTGCCCCTCTCTAACACGTCATTTTCCATTTCTCCTTAGGAGTCAGTAACTAACCTTGCTATGAATATAACAAGGCCTCATTTCTCCTCCAAGCAGATAGAACTGATACCTCACAGGAGTGGTCAGAAACCCTCAAACGAATCGGCAGTGAAACAACAGCTTAGCAGTGCACTGGATTCTCAGACATTGCTCTTGCATGTCAAAGAATGGAAGAGAAAGAACACACCTCGGAGCCGACTAAGTTTGCAAGTACAATCCCAACCCCAGGTTTCCAGCATCCAGCTGAGCAATCCTCAGCCTGTGTGCACATTAGAGTCACCAGGAAGGATCAGAGTACAGCTGGGAGACAGAACAACTGTGAGGAATAAACTTCCAACCTTATTCAGAATTGTTCAGAATTAACTCATCAGTTTCAGTTAGTGCAAGGTGAATGAGATCTGTCAATCAGCTGAGACTACTGTATCAATGACAATGTCTCCATTCTGATAATGCACGGTGGTTAGCTGAGATGTTAGAATCTGAGAAAGCTGGGAAAGGATTGTGATTGTTGCATCTTTAAGGCTGAAGTTGTTTCTAAATGGAAAAATAAATAAATAAAAGGAAGTAATTGTGGGGAAAATCACCCAGCGTCTCACCTCAGACCAATTAGTTCAAATCTCTGACTAGAGCGTCTGGATCTGAGCTTTTACAAAGCCGACCGGTCTGGTGATTTTGCTGTATAGCCAAGGGGACAGAAACATCTCATGTGAAGATAGGGGTAGCTGAACTGATTTTGATCCCAGTTCCCCCAGTTTTCTCACACACTGCTCTGCAATGTCAGGCAGGTCAGTGCACTGTCAGTCCACTTCCTGTTACTAACCCTGATTAGCACAGACTAGGTCATCCATGAAGAATGGGGGGTGACTAGCTCACAGCTGTCGGGACTCCCTTGCTGAGACCCTTCTTGCTGTGCTGGGTATGTCATGGTGACAAGGCTGCATTTAAGAGGAAAAGCCAGTGTGACTTGTACAACAGACCCACTCCTGAGATAACCATTAACCCATGAATTCATTAGTTATTTATAATCTTCCCTGAAAAGTCCGCTCTGGTCCACGTCTTAATAATACTTCACACTTAGATAAAATTCAACATGGGTTTTGCTGGGGACACTTGCACTAGTGATATCACACTGGCCTTATCTGTAAGAACTACTTGGCTGTTTGATATTGCAAATATGATAATAAAGAGCAAATGCAGACAGAAAAGACTTTTAAGCTTCAACACTTAAGAGCTCAAATGACTTTCAGATTATAATGATAAACTGATAAATCATTGAGAGTGTCTAGTGGTCAAAACTGAACACATCTCTCAAGCTGAGACTTCTCCTCCTTCAGTATCTCAATCCAGCCTTGCCCACATCCTTACAGTGAAAGCATCATCATGGACCATCACTATCAGACCCACTACCCAGTTCATGCTCTTCTACCTTGATGTATCACCTAACTGCTGACTTCTAGGAATAGAAAAGAACTACTTCCTATTGGTTCTGGACAACTCCCCCCGCCCCCCAACACATACACATACTCATCTAGCCATGGCTTTCAAATTGTAGCCTGTTATGGAGAACACTTGAAAGGCCAGGGAAAATATGTACTGCATAAGAATATTCTCAAGTCAGACAAGATCCCAGCATGGAGTGGGGGGGTAGGGTATGAATGACCTCTCACACCCAGCTGAAGGAGCTATTGGCATTTGATAGCTGCTGAGAGAGAAAGAATCAGAGTTTTTAAAGGTGTGACCCCAGGTAGTTGATTACACCTCAGGCCAGTCCCAACATCCAAGAGTATCTTTGGGTAACACAAATTGGATTTGAGTTAAAAGAAAAAAAAGAAAGAAAGTAGGGAAGGGAGGAAGAGAGAGACAGACAGACAGACACACACAGAGAGACACAAAATTGGGTGGGTAGGAAGGAGGAGGTAGTTTTGGAAGGAGTTGGGGGAAGGGAATATGGTCAAACATTGTATGAAAGTCTCAAAGAATTGATAAAAATATTATTTAAAATGTATATTCACATTTAGTATTGCTAATAGCAAAGAGTGAAGACAACCCAAATGTCTACCGACTCATAAACAGAAACTAAACAATGATCTATCTAAGTAATAGACTATTATTTAGACATCAGATGGAATGGGACACTAATATGTGTGATGATATACATGGCCCTTATGCTCAGTGAAAGACACGACACCAGACACAGAAGGCAACCGTATGGTATGTGTCTATTACACAAAGTAGAAAGAGGATTTGTGTTGTGTATGGCTGAAGGGAGAAAAGGGGATAGCTGAGGAGTACAGGGTATATTTCTGAGGTGATAAAAATGTAAAAACTTTTCTGTTGATTTACACAAATCTGTAAATGTATTAAAAAACCATTGACTAGTATAATTATATATTTTAAATAGGCATATTGTATGTATGCTAATTATATCTCAGAGAGTGCCAAAGATTTTTAAAAGCATGCAGACTTCTCAAAATAAAAATCACCATGTTGATCAGCCCTCAAAGCAGGGCTTCTGGTCCAGTAGATCCAGAGTGAGGCCAGGGTTTGCACCTCTAACAAGTGTGCCACTGATACTGATTCTATTGGATCTGAGAACTGTACTTCCAGAACCACACATCTCTCACATTCAGAGTCTGACTGCCTGGTGTACTTCATTCAGAAGGGGCCTGCTTGTGTTCTCTGCTCTCTGGCGATCTGGATTTCTGGTTTTGTATTGGCCACCCTCAGCGTGGGGAAGGGAAGGCTTCTGATTTGTCTGTTGTAATGAGGGTTGTAACTTGATGATGGGCCACATTTGGTTGATATCTCTGTGAGGCCTGCCTTTTTCTAAAGGGAAACAGAAGAGAAGTGGATCTGGGGGAGAGAGGAGGTGGAGGAGATGAACTTGGAGGGCAGGAGTGGGAGAAACTGCTTAGGGATGTAATATATGAGAATAAATAATAATTTAAAAAGAGCTGTAAACTCTAAATGCAGATTAAACCTAGATCTCTGTGGGGAAGTCACTCTTCCAGAAAGTGCATGAGACTATTATTTCAGGACAGTTGGTATAACTAGCTCAGATGTGAAAAATATCCAAGCATCTTGGCAGGAAACCTGTACATCCGTCATCACCTATTCTATTTTGAAGTTAATATAGTCTTCACTTGAAAGGCCCTGTCAGGTATTCTGTATAAAAATCCTTAATACTATTATAATATGGTCCATCTGTTATGTCACAATTTCCCTTCCACAAACATACTCTGAAGAAAGTCATAAGAGATGTGTTCATGAGTTTAATCGTAAGATTGTTCATCATAAGCTGTACAAAAGCAACAATTTAGAAACCACTTGATGTTCTATCACAAAAAGCGAAACATCACATGATGCATGTGTTTCCCATCACTTTCTAGGTAAGCTTTGTGTCTGAGAAGCATGTAGATTTAGAGTCACTGCGAGGCTGGCACAGAGTCCCTGGTAACTACACCTCGTTTCTCCTGTTATTAACTTTTTTCATTAGTGCGGTACATTTGTCACAATTAATGGATCGATGCTGATAAATTATTAACTAAATGCCACGCTCTACTCCAACTTCCTTGCTTTTTACCTGACATTCCCTTTATTATTCAGCATGCCATTTGACATTTTGCAACCCAGCCTCAGACTTTGTTTCTACGACCTTGAGCATTTGAAGGACTACTGGTGGGGTGTCTTGTGGATCCTCTGCTTCCTTGAGCTTGTCTGGGGTTTCTCTCATGAGAAACTCATTAAACTGAGGCTGTGTGTGCTTTTGAGAAGCCTCCCAGAGGTAGAGAGCCAAACTTACCACACAGATTCCAAAAGCACAGACTATCAGCGGGCTTAGCACTAGCACGCTTCACTGTGATCACTTGGCAGCGGCACGCAGACTTTCCCCACCACACGGTTGCTCTCTTCTTTGCTCTTTTTTCCACACTGCACTCTTTGGAGGAGACGCAGTAAGCTCAGTTCACACTCCAGGAATAGAGTCATGTTCCAGCTTCCCAAACTCAGAGCATCTCCATGAATTATCTTTAATTCTCCCAGGGAGACTTGCCCCCCTCCTTTGTTGATTCAGTCATTATTCGCGTCGGCCTGGACTCACAGACACTTCTTGAACAGTGCTGTTACGACTCAGTGTTCCTTTAGCTGCCTGTCAGTCACTCCTCACAGGGCGCTCTTCCAGTTGGCTCTGGTACGCCCTTGGCTTCTCTCATTTCTTGAGTTGCGTCTCTTAGCACTTTCATTCTTTCTAGCACTTCAGGATGCTCCAGGCTCATGTATTTCTTGCCACAGGTCTAGAATCAGCCAATTCTTCGAGAAACCCTGGTTTGGTTTTGTTTTCTGTAGTACAATATCAGAAACCAGTACCTAGGTGCTAAATGTACTTATAGGTATCAGGATAACAAATTTTATATCATCAAAAATTCTAAGAGGATATTTAAGTCCAACAAAAGCGTTAAGAGAAAATCAGCCAAACATTAAATAGTTTACAAAGCATTATGATTGTATAGATTCCTTCAGATATATGGAAGAAAATATATTAAAGTACAGTAGGTGTTACTTAACAGTGGGTGTATTCCAAGAACGCATCATTAGGAGACTTGTCATTCTGTGAACATGACAAATAGAGCATATTCATAAGCCAGGATGAAATAATGTACTATATTATGGCCACACAGCACACCCTGCTGTATGTGTGGTCCATGTTTGCTGAGGTATTATTTTGTGGTATATAATTGCACTAATGACTGTCTTCAGGCATCCGATGATAGGTAATTTTTATTTTCTTTGTCTTGTATAACTACAATTTGAAGGTTTCTGTAGTTGCCATGGGTTCATTAGGAAGTACCTGCCCATGATTGATCAATGGTCACAAGGTGCCTGTTGACAGAGCTGGACTTAGTGTCTAAAGTAGGGATTCTACTTCAGCTTTGTTCCCATAGCACTGGGCCCAGGCTGTACCGGACCTCAGGGTAAACTGAAGACAGCTTGGGAGTCACACATGATGATGGGATGAGGAGTGGGAGGGTGGTTTACCTTGAACAGACCAGGGTGAAGAAATGGATACCATTTATCACTGAAGAAACTGACTGCAATGCATTCTCCTCTCCCCAAATCTCTCAATCTGCTTTTTATGACTGCATCTAAAAACCTAACTAAGCCTGGGTACTTTATAAAGAAAAAAGATCTGTTTAGTTTATAATCTGGGGGCTCACAGGCATGGTGGTGACAGGATGAAAGTGTATACAGGAACAAGGGATCACACTGCCACACAGTAACCGAGAAAACAACTCAGGAGGCCTGCTCTTGATCCTAATAACTTTCTCTTGGGAGAACTAATTCCACCTCATTAACTTCCTTAATCTTTCCCAAGGGCATGCCCACAACGACAGGGCCCCATCTTGCAAAGGCCTGGCCACCTCTACACTGCCACACTGATGAACAAATCCCCAACATATGAACTTTTTTGGAAAACCACAATCAAATAAATGAAAAAAATAAAAACTACTAAATGCTAAAGCCTAAACTTTACACAAACATGAAATACTTTTTTCAGATTCTTTTATATTATAAAAAGCTATAAATACTCAATGAGTCTACATCTGTTCAGTAAACCATACACCCCTGAGTCCTACCAAAGTTGAGGAGCCATGGACTGTGTCTCCCAACTGCAGAGAAAAGCTTCAAATAGCTATGCTTAAGGTGAGACCTGGGGTTGGGGATTTAGCTCAGTGGTAGAGCGCTTGCCTCGCAAGTGCAAGGCCCTGGGTTCGATCCTCAGTTCCAGGGGAAAAAAAAAAGGGTGAGACCCAGGGAGCCATATACTGTTGTTATGGTTGTTATGGTCTGCAAGTCTATGCCCCCTGAAACAGTCCCCATAAATAGGATGAATAACTTTCTAAAAGAGGACCAAGGATCTCATTCATGCCTTTACATGGGAATGCACAGGCAATGTCATGTATTGGTTTGCCATTTATGTATGTACGCATGTATGTACGTGTATGCATGTATGTAGGTCATATTACTGTAAAATCTCATGGAACCATTTTATTAATTCTGTAGTTTAAAATCACACCACATATTCCATTACAGCTGTTAGGTCAGTTAAAATAAACTAATGTATCGCTATGTTAAAGAGAAAGCATGTCATCTTATTGATTCACTTATTGATCATGAGGGGATTTACATGAGTTGCTCTAACTTGTGAATTTGTTGTTTGTGCATCCACACAATAACGCTATGGTAGTTGTGTTCCTCATAGTAGTCTCAGCCTAGAAACATCTCAAATGCCTATCAGCAGGGAAACTGGTGAACAAATTGTGGTAAAACCATACTTTTTAGTTCCCTACTATCACACAACAAACTTCAAGACTCAAGGCATTTCTCACAATTTTGTACCTTTGACGTGTTCAGCTGGTAGCTGATGTGGCTACATTGGATTCAGAGAGCATGGCTGGACCTGGGACACCTAAAATGGCTTCTTTAACCTGTCTGGCATCTCCACTGCAATGAATGAAATGGGACAGCCCCCTCGGACACCTCATGTGGCCAGTTTCACATAACTGAGTACAGCCCTGCTGGATCCCAAGAATTGTTTCAATTAGTGATACCTTCTTATAAGCACATGCTTTGTCCCAATTACATATTATTGCTTCATCTAATTCCCCAAAGAGCTATTTGAGGCACAGATTAGTATGATTACTATTCTATTTTACAGTAAAATTGCATGAATTTCATTCAGAGAGACCCAATGTCAGGGCTGAGGATATGCTTAGTGGTAGAAAACTTCCCTGGCACATCTAAGTGCATGAGTTCAAAGCCCCAACATGGAAGGAAGAAAGGAAAGAAATAAGGTTAAAGAATAAGAAAGGGAAGAACAAATTCATCCATCAACGTCATGTCCAGGTTTAAGAGCTCAGTGTTGTGGCACAATATTTATAGCTCCTGTTAGTTAGGATTTGTCCCACTCCAACCCGCCTGGCAATGCAACCCCCACCCCCACCCCCCACCCCCACATGCCTAGGTCAGTGGCCTACAGTGGAATTTACCGGATTTCTGAGCCATATTTAACTGGTTACTAGGCAATGGGGCATCATACATAAGTTTAAGTGTGAATAACTGGAAGGTTCAGTCCCACCAGGCCTACCTGCCTTTTAAAACAAAATCTTACCGACTCAACTGTGTGTTTAACTGGTAGGACTTATACATTCACTCTCTAAGTGTTTGTTGACCATGTCTTAAGTGCTATCTACTGGGATATGGGATATGGCAATGAATAAAGATACCCTCTGCCTTAAGTGAGCGTCTAGCCTACTTTGCTTGGCATAAAGTGGGGAGCACAGAGACTGGCAATAGGCAATGTCAGATGCTGGTGAATTCAATGATGGGAAGGGAAAAGACAGCGAATGCCCTGGAGATGAAGACTCTACTGCTTTCCACTGGTTGCTCACAGGGAGCTCCTCACAAGGCAAGGCTTCGGCCGTGTTGGACCTCAGGGCTGAAAAGTCCAGACAGAAGAAACAGCAAAGTCTAGAGTAATTTAAGTGGACCAAGTGAAAGGAAAATAGTAAGTGAAAATAGAAGGAAGACAAAATGCTGGGCCTTTCAGGCAGAGGGGAAAGTTTTAGATTCTATCTGAAGTAAGATAAAGAGTCAATGCAGTTTTGAAGAATTCCACGAGCCAATCAACGGTTTTAAAGGATGATTGGGACTGCTTGTGATAGGAAAGGCAGTAGCAATGAATGCAATTAAGAGGTTACTGCAGCAGTCTATTGAATGGAGGCCTGGAGAGCCTCGGGAACTAGAGTGGGAACAGTGATGAGTTGACTGTTGCATATATTTCAAAAGAAGAGCTAAGTGGATTTGTTAATGGGTTAGATGAAAGATATGAGACAAGCTATGAATATCTCAATGTTTTCAACCTGAGAGGCAATCAGTGAAGAGAGACAGAACATGTACAGCAGGAGAAGATTTCAGCCTGTAGCTGGGGAGGTCTAAGGCCCTATTGGGAAAGCTGCTACTGTTGTTCGGTTATATGGACATGTTAAGCCCATCAAATTGCCTCCTAAATGTTTCTGTTTATGCCCATAGATTAGTGTTGCTCTCAGCTTTGGCCTGAGAAGCTAATGTTCTCAGTGTGTAGTAGTTACTACAGAGACTCATAAGGCCAAAATGATGACAATAAGTGAAGAATGATGGGGCATTTCTACACCTTCTCCTAGGCTCAGGGAACATTAGGAAAAAGGGGACAGAAAGAGTGTAAGAGCTGGAGGAGAAGTAGGAGTGTTGTGGTGCACTGTCTTCCAGGTGTGCCATGCCACTCTACTCATGAACTCACAAGGGCTGTGATTACCTGCACAAGATTGTACCATTAACATGGGGAGGAGAGGGTCACAGATAGGACCCATCACAGAGAGGAGAAGAGGACCATAAGATCCCACCTCCCTGAAGAACTAATGGCAGTTGTTGTTTTTTGGTGGTGTAAACACTGGTTAATTGCTCATATTCCTGTAAATTACTGCTCTTCATGAAAGCAACCCTAATTAAACTTATTGGGGAGTACACACACACACACACACACAAATTCAAAGTAGAAACAGAACTGGCTTGAAAGAAGGAACATCAGTAGGAATGAGATGTGGGGTCGAGAGAGTTAATGGGAAGTAAATATGAGCAGATACATTATATACATAATATATGAAAATATAATAATGAAACCCTAATCATGCATAACTAATGTGTAATTAGGAAAACAAATAGAAGCAAACAGAAAAGGAGAGTACAAAGAGGAGTCCGTGTTTAATAACATGAGAAAGACAATTCTATAGATAGATCAATTAGGATGAGCCCCAAGAATTGATCTTGGATATACTAACACAGAAGTCTACGGCAATCTAGCAAGATCTGTTTTAGCAAAGAAAACACAAAAGCTCAATAATGGAATGGCTTCCAGTATCCATATTCCCATGGCAACCTGATGGTATAATACACACTGGAATTACTCTTTGTCAGAGTGATGGAGAAAACATTATTTGGCATCACAGGTAGGCTCTCTGAGGAAGAGCGCTGAAGATGAAGATCATCAATCGCACTGAGGAAAGTGGTGCTGGCCAGGAGCCTCCAGAAAAGTCCTGTCACAGTCATGTGGAGAAAGGGGCTGGAGAATGAGGGATGTGACCTGGAGAAGCACCAAAAGCTTCCATCAACAGTGCCTGCTAATGGGGCACATGCCTAATGGGGGCAGGCCAACACCCTGCTGGTGCCCTGGTAGACACCGTAAGAGACTTTAATGGTTCTGTGTTTGGAAGAACCTCTAACGGTCATTTAATGGTGAATGAAGAGTCTTTCCAACCAATGATGTTTGATCAAAGAGATAGTCATATCTAAAAACTGAAGTTTAGTTGAAAAATGGTATTGTACATAAGAATTATCTCTAAACAAAACTGATATCTGGATAGATACTCTAAAACTATAAATTTATAGAGGAAAAGATAGGAGATGTGATCTTAGGATAAGAAAATATTTCTGAGACATGACACTGCACAGTCAATAAAGGAAAAGTCAAATACATTGAATATCAAAAATTAAAGTTCTTATTCTTCAAAAGACAGCTAGGAGATAAATGCATAAGAAAGAGAAACTCAGACTAAGAGAAAAGATTTGAAAATCATATATGCAATAAAGAACTTGCATCTGGAATATCAAACTTCTAAATTCTCAAAGATTCATAATAAAAATAATTAGCAAGATATGAAACAGATATTTCAACAAAGAAAGATACAGAGATGACACAAAAGCACATGGAAAACCCACACTGTTTTCAGTTGTTGGGACAATGAAAGTCATAATGTGATACCACTAAGAATCCATTAAAATGATGTACCACATCAAGTAATGGGTGGAGAAGTAGGGTCTTTCACACACTATAGATACAATGATAATAGCCATTTAAGAAAAGCATTTGAAGTTTTTTTTTTTTTTTTTTTTTTTTAAGGTAAGTAAAGGGATACTAACCCACTCGAACATGTAGCTCTGGTAGGCCTGGAACTCCTCCCCCATTCCCTTTGCCTTTTTTTTTTTTAATTATAAAGAAATTTTTTATTCATTTTATATACCAACCACAGATCCCCCTTTCTTCCCTCCTCCTGGCCCTCCAGCCTTCTCCCCCCGCCCTGCACTAACTCTCCCCCATTCCTTCCTCCAACAAGGTAAGGCCTCCCATGGGGAGTCAGCAGAACCTGGTATATTCAGTAGAGGCAGGTCCAGGCCCCTCCCCCTGCCTCAAGGCTATGCAAGGTGTCCCACCATAGGTAGTGGGCTCCAAAAAGCCAGCGCATGCACCAGGGATGAATCTTGATCCTACTGTCAGGGGACCCCTTATGTAGATCAAGCTAAACAACTGTCTCACTTATGCAGAGATCCTAGTCCAGTCCCGTGGAGGCTCCACAGATATTGTTATAAAGTTCATCATGAGTTCCCACTAGTTTGGTTTGGTTGTCTCTGTGGTTTCCCCATCATGATCTTGATGCCCCTTGCTCACAGAATCCCCCTTCTCTCTCTTTGACTGGATTTATGGGACCTCCTGAAACTAAAAAGCTTCTATAAGGCAAAGGACATGGTAAATAAGACAAAACGACCACATACAGAATGGGAAAAGATCTTTACCAACCCCACATCTGACAGAGGGCTGATCTCCAAAATACATAAAGAATTCAAGAAACTAGACATCAAAATACAGAACAATCCAATTTAAAAAATGGGCTACAGAGCTAAACACAGAATTCTCAACATAAGAACCCCAAATGGATAAAAGACATTTAAGGAATTGCTCAACATCCTTAGTCATCAGGGAATGCAAATCAAAACAATTCTGAGATACCATCTTACACCTGTCAGAATGGCTAAGATCAAAAACACTGAAGACAGCTTATGTTGGAGAGGATGTGGAGCAAAGGGAATGCTCCCCCACTGTTGGAGTGAGTACAAACTTGTATAGCCACTTTGACAATCAGAATGGTAGTTTCTCAGAAAATTGGGAATCAATCTACCAGCAAAATACCACTCTTGGGCATATACCCAAAGGATGCTCAATCATACCACAAGGACATGTGCTCAACTATTTTCATAGCAGCATTATTTGTAACACCAGAACCTGGAAACAACCTAGATGCCCCTCAACCGAAGAATGGATAAAGAAAATGTGGCACATATACACAATGGAGTACTACTCAGCAGTGAAAAACAATGACATCATGAAATTTGCAAGCAAATGGACAGAACTAGAAAATATCCTGAGGGAGGCAACCCCAGACTCAGAAGGACAAACATGGTATGTACTCACTCATAAGTGGATATTAGATGTAAAGCAAAGGATAATCAGACTACAAACCACAGCTCCTGAGAAGCTAGCTAACAAGGAGGACCAAAAGAGAAACACATGGATTGCCCTGGGAAGGGGAAATAGATGAGATCTCCATGAGTAAACTGGGGATGAGAGGGGCTAATGGAGGATAGAGGATGGGGGATGAGAACATAAGGGAATGGGATGGTCGAGCTAGAACTGGGACAGAATGGGAGAGCAATGAAAGAGATACCTTGATAGAAGGAGACATCATGGGGATAGGGAGAAACCAGGTGCTAGGGAAGTTCCCAGGAATCCACAAGGATGACCCTAGTTTAGACTACTAGCAATAGTCCCCTTCCCCTTCTCCCTAGTTCCCTATCTCCTTTTGCACCATATCCTAGCCCATCCTAACACAGACCTCCCCTTCCTCTCCTCTTAAAATTACACCTGCAAGATCAGTTGCTGCTGTTTTCTACCTGAGTCAGAAAGCAGCCACTTTAACTTTTCTTCCCCACTGAATAAAGGATCTCTCTGTGAAAACAGGTGTTTGGGTGTGGTTTGTGCAGGTAATCCTGGGGTAATCCAAGCCCCAAGAGGAAGTCCTCCACTGTGCAGGGGGGTCTCCTTCAGTAAGTATACACTGTAACATGCAGCAGCTATGCTACTTCTAGGCATCATACAAAGAAAGTACATAGCAGCTGAACTTGCAGTTTCCAAAAATAATGAAAGAAAATTTAATCTGTTGATTTACAAGTGAATGTTCAAACTGTGGTGTGACACATACACTAGATTATTATTCAGAAAAAAAAAGAATAATGCTATTGACTTACATTATCCCTGGACTGACCACAGGATAATGACATTGAGTAACAGGAACAAGACAAAAATCAAGTCAAACTTATGATCCCAGTTAAAAAAAAATTCTAGAAAATGTAGACTCTTGAACAATGACAGAAAGCAAATCAATGATTGGTGAAAAAGTAGGGTGAGGAGGTGAAGGCTGGTCATGAGGCAGAGACTACAAATGGCCTGAGAAAAATCTTTAGGGGCAACTACAATATGGTTCATAGATGTATATATGCATAGTTGAAAACAAATTTCTTACTTTAAACACGTGCAGCTTGTTGAACTTCAATTATGTCTCATAAACTGTGATAGAAAAAGACCTGGGAGAATGATATAAATGATATAAACAGAAACAGACAGTAATTTTGAGGAGTTATGCCAACAGGCATATCATGTCTAACCTGCAGTCTATGAGCAATGTGTGCCCTAGGACAGCCATGAATTGTTCCTGTTACTCAACATCATTACCCTGAGGTCAATCCACAGAGAACTCAAGTCAATGGCATATTCTTTTTTTCTTGTTGAATAATAATTCATTGTATGTGTCATACCACAGATTAACCATTTACCTGTAAATCAACAGATTAAAACCATAAACTTAATGAAAACATTGTGAGATTTTCTGTGACTTTTTCCCCATAATTTGATTATGTGATTTTTCAAATGCAAACTTTCTAGATGAAATCATGTTGCAATGTCAAAAGGTTGGATACACTTAGGAAAGTGATTTAAGGTAACAGGGAGGGAATCAAACTAGTTTTAGCTTTTCTTTTTTAGATGGGACACATTCAAGGAGACATATTTGTCCACTGATCCAGTAGGAAAGAAAACTTGGTAATAAAGGAGACACCTGTAGCAGCGGTAATCCTGAGCAGACTAGAAGAGATGGAGACTGACATACAAGCAGCAGGGGGGTCCAGAGAGTACACAGCTCAGGTGCCAGAAGCAGATGGACATCGACTGGCAGCTGGGCAAGTCTCTTTGGACCGCATCCTTCTTAGCGAAACCCAAAGCAAGAGTGAGGGAGAAGCTTTGAGAGTTTACAAAGAGAGGGAAGGAGTGAGCAGAAGATGAAGCCGAGGAAACACCAAAGGTTCACTGAAGAACAGTGACCATGAATTTGACAGTGAGGGGGGCCCACATGGTTGGACACTCTTCTACTGCTAATGCGTCTGCAAACTAAGCCTTCAGACTTGAAACCAACCAGATTCATCCATGCTCCCCTCCCCTGCTGTCCATCCCGCTGTCGTTTCACTTTCCTTTACAAATGGGTCCTGTGCATCTTTGCTTACTGTCCACCCTTGCTGCATCCCATACTGAGACTGGTACAGAGGTGATGAGGGAGGGAGTCCACAAGAAGCACTTTCCTCCTCCCTCAAGGAGCGTCTGTTAGTAGCTAAGTGAGGCAGACACTCCTAGGGGAAACTGTGACCTTCCTGTGGCTACAGCTAAAATCTTTTTTTTTTGGGGGGGGTTGGGGGGAGGGCGGGGTTTAAGTATGCCCAAAAGTATTCCTGTCTACTACCGAAGATACGAGTTAAACATGTTCAAAATGTTCCTCCCTGCCACCTTGACCTATGACCTTAGACTAACACACTCTGGTCATGCACATATAAAGCTGAAAATGCTCTGAAATGTGCCTGCACCGAATGCCTTTGCATGGGGCACAGCTCCGAGATATTAGTCACATGCTTCTTTTGTTTGGAATTAACTCTGGTGCTTCCCTATCCCATTTGCCTTCTCAACTCTTTTAACTCTTGGCCATACTTGTTTAGGCTTCATACTCATCAACATGTGCATCTACTGCATTTGGTTATAATTCCATCTATTTAGGACCTGTATCTGTGAGCATTTCTCCTGCTTATCTCCATACACCATTCTCCATCCTGCTTCCTGGGAGGCAATCTGCTCTCCGACTTCCAGTAGGGCTGGGTCAGTGAAGGCTACCAACCTAGTCTAGCAAAGACAGCAAGGTCAGCATTGACTCCCTAGGTCCTTTTCAGCCACTCACCCACCTGCTGAGTCTGTATTTCAACTTGAATGTCATAACACAGCTGTGTGTCTACTCTCTCCTACTGGGTTTTAGTCACTAACTTCCTTAAGTCCTCAAGGTGGGGTAACACCTCTATTAGTAGCCTTAAGGTAGACAAGCTTTTGTGATTCTTTTACTCTGCCCTCTTATATGTAAATAAAGTTTTTATTAACACACCCCTCCTTAGGATTATCCTAATTTGTGTGCACCATCTGTTTCCTGCTGGGACTCTGATAGAATACCTGTTTGTGAACAATGATTTAATAACTCTGAATTCCATTACAGCCTCAAACAAAAACAGCCATGGGCCAGCAGCATCACCATCCTCTGGGAGCTTGGTAGAAATGCATAATTCCAGGTCCCACCCCAGACCTGCTGGATCCCAATGTAGAATTTGAAAATTCCCTGGTGGTTCTTTTGTGAGCTGCAACTCAAGAAACATCACATTTTTTTTTCTAAATTTTATTAAAGATTTTTGAGAGGAAAAAAAAAAAAGCCACGAAAGATTCATTCAGACTAGTTCAGGTTATGGGATCTCACATCTCAGGCAGTAAAAGAGAAAGTCTCTGTCTCAGAAATCTAATAGGACCATGAACAATTGTTAGCTTATTACTCTTGAGAATAAGGGGTCCCTGAAATAAAATGGTTTATTAAAGCACTGCTGATACTATCCCTCAAAGGACTGCTTCTAAGACAAGCTTCCAGAGCTCCCAGCAGCAAGGGCAAGTACTATTTGGAAAAGTATCTGTTAGACCAAAAGAAGAAAGAACGTTTTCTATTAAAAGATTAGAGGAAGGTATACACTGTAGTGAATCTTCACTGGCTTTAGCAAGGATGGGTAGGGCTATGTGAAGAGAAAACCGCAGAGGAGGTCAACCAGCACAGAGAGGTCAACATGGTTTCTGGATGGGTTGGTGATATAAGGTGTCAGTTTAGGTTTTAGCATACATTCAAGAATGTAAAATGGTCTTTTGCCATTTTCCCCGTCTCCCTCCCCTTCTATCCTTAGAGCCTTCTAATTAATGTCTGAACATTGGAGAAACTTTTTCTTATCAAACTTCATGAACACAAACACTAGAGTCAATTTAGGATAAAAAAGGTCAAGGACAGGAGTGAGTCAGGAGGTGTATTAGTTTTGTTGTTACTGTGAGCAGACGCCCAGCAGAAACAAGGAAGGACTTACGCTGCTCATGGTTTGCAAGGTTTCAGCCCATCATAATGTGAAGCTATCACAGAGGTACTCACACCATGGCACAGCAGCCATGCTTTAACAGAAGAGGCCAGAACTTGCCCAGAGACCCATTTCTAAACAGACTTCATCTTCTGCAGTTCTACCATTGCCCAACAGTGCATTAAAAATTTTGAATTTTATCAACGGACTCAAATGATTCATAATCTGTTTGTCCTTGGAAACAACTTCACAGTCATACTAAGAGGTATGCTATAACTTAAGCAGGAGCTTCTCAATCCAATCAAGTTTAATCAAGATGAATCATCGCATTAGGCCTTGCCCAGTCATCCCTAACTATAATTCACTATTCTCCACATTGCCTCGGCTCCCAAGAACCTCTAGATCTCTTAGGCATGTATTCTTTATCTTCCTGCCAGCATCCTCCTTCATTTATCTATTTATTTAATTCATAATCTGAGCCCCCCCACACCCCCTCTTTTGGTCCATCATTACACTCTCTGTTCTATCCTGTAAACTTCTTCCTTGGTATCTAAATTACAGTTGAGACTAAGAATGTCATTTGTCTAATTTGTCTGTTTGGACAAAGCTTTCAGCATCAGTGTCTCTCATATGCTAAACGAAGGGTCCCCCCACACTGTCATTTGCTGAGTCAGCAGGCACTATGTGATGGGGAACTTATCTGCCCTAGGCTCTCTGATCAGCAGGGGCACTGGAAGACAATCACACCATGATTATTTCTCATCTTAAATGATACAAAGCAGGCTTTCAAATCTTGGTTGCAGACTTCTTTCCTTACATCGCCACCTCACAGGAACATCTGCATCCTTTGGCAGCCTCTGATATCAAGGCTCAGAGATTACTTCGTGTTCAGGGTATTTCAAGTGTTGTATAACAAAATTAATTACGTTTAATTAAACTTATCCATTTTTTATGGCCCCAAACAAATCCAGAATGCCATGTAAGCTTATGAGATGGCAGCTCTCCAAAGGCTTTTGCTTTCAGAGACTTATGTAATTTTAGGGATTATTTTACACTAGCGAGTCTGATGAATGGCCTTTCAGCCTTGGTTTAGCAGCAAGAATTAGTCTCTGGGTCCTAGAAAATACAAACTGTGTCCTTTTTCTTTCCTAAGGCCCTGCAATAGCTCCCTCCCTCAAACAAGCACCGTCCTTTCTCCATCAGCTCTTTTTATGACACACTAAAATTATGCATTTGGTCCCTTCTCCCAACTAAATAAATAGAGGCAGCAGAGGGAAACTGTCGCTCACAGGTCGGGTACAGTGTGCAGCAGCGTAGGACTCACTAGCACACTAAACCAATGGCTATTCTCATTTATTACATGTTTCTCTCGGGTGGTGTGCTGAGGACTCAGCGTGTTTTTGTTCTGCAAGGATAGAGGTGCCTAGTCGACTACACCTTGGGCCTAGACTGAAGGAATACCTTTGTCTCTGGTCCACGCTGTCCAGGGGATGGAGGTCTGGCAGGAGCTGTCAGAGCTAACATTTACCATGCACTATTACCTTTCAGATAGTTTTCAAAATTAGCAAAGAACACACTGAACTGCTTAATAAGGATCTACTCAGTTCTACAGATAAAACACGATCCAAGGTAGTTTATGAAGCAAATGCCTTGTAATATATCTATTCAGTAATTATATAGAAGCAGCCAATAGACTTAATTCCTCTTCAGGAAACATAACCAAAATGGGGCAGCATAAAATCAATGGTCAGCCTTCGTTTTATACATTCCTTTACTCGAACTTTGAAAGTCTTCAAGGACAAGAGACTGTTTCAGAAACTCTAACTTCAAAATCTTGAGTTTCCAATCCCTGATTTCCTTTTCTGTTTACTCTTTCATCTCTGTTAAAGTAATTACAACTAATTTTTATGTCCATAAACTCTCTCTCCTTCCTACACAGGTGACAGAACAGTGTGTTACACCATACCTTTAAAAGCTCTCTTGGTTTAGGGTGGAAGGTTCTAAGAGACAAAGTCTTCTGGACAGGATAAGATTGCTTCACTCTTAAATACATACCATTTGTGACTGTCTGCACATGACCGAGCCACTCAACATTATATTATGGCTGAGCAAGGGGTACATGAGCCCCCAGTCTGAGCTCAGCTACTTACAGCCCACAGGTGCTAGGCGAGGAAGTCAGTTTCCTTTACAGATGTGTTCCCTTGTAAGTTGACCATACTCCAGTGGATGGCCCCACATCCATGGACTTACGGTCAAATACTAATAACTGGACTTAGGAGGAGATGAAGTTGGAAGAGGGATATGAATAGGGAGTGGTGCCCAGGAGAAGCTGGAAGGAGGAGCAGTGGGTAAATTATGATTAAAATATACATGTGCATAAAATTCTCAAAAATTAAAAAAAAATTATTAAAAAGTAAATAAATTTCTCTTGGTTTACTGTGAGTAGTCATTAAATCAAAGCCCTGATTCCTGACTATGAATTATAGGGAAGGTGCTATATATATATATATATATATATATATATATATATATATATATATATATATATATATACACACACACACACACACACACACACACACACACACACACACACACACACACACATATGATGGATAAAATACAATCCTGTTCTCAAGGAAACTGCCAGATAACATGTTCATAGAAAAAGGTTGATTATATCACACAACAGACACCATAACAGAAGGAAACATGCTCAGATCTACAGGCTACAGAGAGAACTCCCAGGGAAGGTAGTTGAAGAATGTCATGGTAGAAGAACTAGTCAAGAACCTCAGGGGTCTGGGAAAGTGCCAATAAGACTCTAAACTCTGAGGAAAGGCTGAAGCTCTGAGAAGAAGCAGAACCAGTCACTAAAAAGAAGGAATCAACAGGAACAGCCCGGGGAAAGCTGGCAGTCACTATGACTGTGGGAAGATGGTCACCCAAGAGGCCACTGAATAACAAGGCAGACACACAGTTGTTCTGAGACAAATACAGACAGCAGCTGGAAGTGCTGAGATACCCAGCTGTGGTGCAATCCATCTTCCTTAAGAGTCAGGACTGAATTTACAGCTATTACCAAAAATTAGTCTTGGTATGAATGGGATAGGAAGATGGTTAAGAAAAGACTTCCGAGAGTAACAATCTATATTAAAATCAATCATTTCACGTCAATGCCCAGATATTTCCATGTTTTCTTTTTGAAAACTGATAGCATTTGTATCAAAACAGAGGTTCTGTCTCATTTTCTTACTATCAGGAACTAGGTGGAGACCCATGACACCTGCTAAAAAAAGCACATGAAGAATGTCTTCAGAGGTCTAGTGAATTTATAAATAACTGCCAGTAACCTGCAAGTATAAGTGCAATGTGTTACTTTTGAGTAGGCTAAATTAACAATACAAACCCTGCTTCAGGAGTTTGTCACATGTTTTAATTTTATGAATCTATCCTTGAGTGTCTTTCATATTACTGGACATAATGAAAACAATTGAACTTTACATTATAGGAAATACATTTATTTTTTCTGCACTCAATTAAAAAATACTCATTCTTTGTCAGGGCTGGTCCATTATACTGTTTCTTTGGAGATAATGAAATATACATAAAATTATTAGCCATTTAACAATAACGTTAAAATTTCTGTATTGTATAAAAAACAGGTATGAACAAGGGATCCAGAACCTGCCTGTAAAACACAGAAACAGGGACTAGGTACACAGCTCAGTAGTAGAGCACTTATCCACCATGTGCAAGGCCTTGGTTTAACCCTCAGCACTATGAAAACAAACAAAATAAGCATTTCCAATGGTGGGTAATAGGAACCTACTGATAAATTCTAACAGAGCACATACTACAAAATGGTAAAGTGTACAATACATCCTTACTTTGAGTATGTTTCTTGATGTTTCAAAATCAGTTTGTGAGAAAGAAACCCAGAGATGTGATCATTTCTGTTAGAGAATGTATCCTCTGAGAATGGGACACATAGTCTAAGTGCCCCCAAACTCTTTTCAGCTTCTTGCCTACATAATGATGTCCATCAAAGTCCACAAAGGCACAGAGAATATTTATTTAGTTTTGACTTTTGAGCAGGTGTAACACCAGCTCTTCATCCTCTGCTAAGGACAGGCCTGTATCCAAAGGCTCTAACGTTTCCCACTTGGCTTTCTTTCCATGATGACTTCTTGGTAGTACATCGTCCACTTCAGGGTTACTCCTTTTCCTCATTCCTTGCTTCTTCTTGGTGTCACTGGTGGGAACAAATCCAATGATTTACTTTATAAATAATTAACCCAGTATGAAGTCAAAACATTTAAAATGGGACAGAATAACCCAAATGTAAAACAGATAGTTGGTAAAATGACATTATACAAGACAGAAAGAAACCAAACTACCATGACACCTATGTCATATATCCACCTGCCCATTAGTGCATGGTTAGAGGGCCCATCACAAAACAGGCATATACGGGGTACCGCATGAACTATATGGCAGTCAATATAACAATGACAAGGAGCTCTCAATATAGTATTCATAATCTGAAGACACTGAGAAACTCCTTAGGTATGTCAGACTATAATATATCCCTTGTCTTAACATATCAAAGTATCTCTATTTAAAGTTAAGCCACCCTTTAGGTAGCAGGCTACACAGGCTATAGATACAGATAAGGGTATCGGGTACTACTTCTAATATTAGCTGGATTATGTTAAGATAAAGAGCCTAGAGTGTCAAAAAGCACCAAATCAACTTCCTTCCTTTAAAACTGCAAACCTAATGTGCACATCCCGTCTTAAGAAACTAAGTGCTGTTGGATAACCCTGTATACATCCTGCATACCAGCTATTAAAATAGAACTAACTTCTAAGAAGGGGGGAAAAAAATCACTAAGTATATTCAATAATGACAAAACACAGGGCAGATGAAAAGCTACCTGAGTTCAATCCTGGAAATTCACATGGTAGAAGAAAATTGCTTCCTGACTTCCACAAGTGGCCATGGCATAGTCGTAAATCAATAAATGTATTTTTAAAAATCATAAACACTTTAAAATATCAAATTCAAGATGAAAAAATGGAGGGCATGGAACAAGATGGCAGCTGAGTAAGAATGGCTGACAATCTCCCCTCCACCCACTCACCAAGTGGAACAGCTATTTACAGGCTAACTGATCAGCACAGAGCTAAGGAAGTCAGTAATCACTTCAAAATAGCTCAATATAGTAAAAAGACATTTTTATAAACCTTGTGGTAACCACAAAGCAAACATCTGTAACTGACAAATGCCAAACAATAACAGGAAATCAAAAATACAGCAACAACGCAATTCCCTTAACTACCAAGAAAGACTGTGATAGAGAAAGTAAACACAATACTAGATATTTTATACAGAAAAATCCCCCAAATACCAACAAATTATTGGAACTAATCAGTAAACTCAAGAAAGATACAGAATGTAAAATCAACGTACAAAAACCAACAGCATTACTCTATCTAACAGTGAGTTTCCTGAAATATAAATCAGGAAGCCCATCCTATTTGTAGTTGTTCTAAGAAATAAAACATCTAAGAATAACACCTAAGGCGAAGTGGCTTGACAATGAGACACTAATGGAAAGCTTTTAAAAAGGAAACAAAAAAGGAAAATTTGTTCTACATTCCTAAGAGTGGAAGAATCAATATTGTTAAAAATGTCCAAAGTGACTCCCAGAGTCAACATGATCTCCATCAAAGTGTCAATGTCATTCTGTACAGAAGTGGGGAAACAATTCTCAAATTTACATGGAACTAGGAAAAAATTCCTAAAATTTTCATGAACCAGGGGAGAGAAATGGAGGGAAAAGGAAGGAGGAAACTAGGGAGGGAGATAGGGGAAGGGAGAGCAGGAGGAAACAGTAGCCAATCAAACTCTGAAGTTTTATTATTTACTTAGAATTGTTCTGAGAATTAAATGAAACCAGGTAAATAAAAACATACAGTAGTTCTTAACACATTAACTTTCTGCCTAAAAATTATACCCATTCAAAAAATTCTCACAGTGGCTGTATATAAAAACAAGCAAAAAAAATGCTACATAAATATCACATTATATTCCAACTACATGATGTATTAAAAAAGGAACGAATTGTTCAAGTTTGAATGGACTCCATTACTGTTTAGAAGATAGCCTGATATAAAAGTGAAGATGCCTAATCAGCATATCCATTTATAACCAGCTGGAAGCAAAACTATAGATAATTCCCCCATTACCTCCCAGAATCCCAAATGCTCTGACTCAGCCACTTTCTTCACCAATAGGGAAAGGCAAGCTAGATGATACAATGTGGCTATTCAAAGCTACAAACTGCTGAACTTAGAAAGGGTGCCTGAAGCAACGAACAAGAAAGACTTCAAAAAGAACCAAACCAGCAAAGAATTAAAGAGAATTCTTGTTTTTTAAAAAAGTAAAAGCTTTTTTAAAAGATAGTCACAATGCACTTAGGAGTGTGGGCAATTCTGTGCCAATCCCACTAGGTTATAGTGTCATCCATGACTAGATGATAAAGACACACTGGTTTTGTCCAGCTTGCATACTGAGTGCACCTGGGAGAGGCGCACAGAAAGCTTCATTAGTAGGCTCTACTAATGTATCTTCCTCGTGTAATGTGCTCCTGCACATTATAATCTTTGCAGGAAATAGCTGCTTCAGATTTTTTTTTCCAAAGAAAATTGGATATGAATGTTGCCTATGTTCAATTAGCAACTGAAATTTTGGGAAGGCATTTTATGATTACTTTCTATAGCAAATAAGTAGTGCTATGAATAACAAATCATCTGGTAATAGGATGGGGATTCTATAGATAATCTGCCACAATTTAAGCTCTAAGAAATAGTAATCAGAAAAGCAACAATCTGGTTTCATCAGAGAAGGTCTCTTTCCAATGCCACGGTGTGCTAGAAGCCCTCAGTTGTTTCACACCCTGCTGCATTTGGCAGAGACCTCTGTCCTCTGAGCACTTGGTACTTGGTGGGAGCTCACTGGATCTAAGGAGGGACTGGGACTTCATCAGTTAGCAGACTAATACAGGCCATGTTCAATTAATTTCTTGGTTCTTAGATTATTTTCTACAAATCCTAGAAAGACGACTTATGGCCAAGAGTTCTATCAGGTAGCAGATAGCAGTTGTGATAGTTAATACTGACTGTCAAGTTGACAGATCTAGAATCACCTATGAGACAACCTGAGCATATCTATGATGGAGTTTCTCACTGGGTTAGGTGAGATGGCTAAACCCAACTGTAACATTCCATGGGCTGGGGTCATGGACTGAATAAAACTGAAAACCTTCCGGGCATCAGTATTGACTCCTCTCTGCTTCTTGACTGCAGATGCAGTGTGACCAGCTTCCAATGATCCTGCTGCCATCTCTTCCCAGAAATAACTGATTGTGCCCTTAAAAGAACTCCAAGCTAAAGCAAACCATTCTTCCCTTAAGTTGCTTATTGTCTCGTATTTGGTCACATCAACAAGGGGAAAACAAAACAAAACCTCACACAACAACACAGCATACTGAGGCTGGAAAAATGAAAATGGAATTTACTCCAAAACAGAAATTCACAATATGAGTTCCATAAGTAAGTGAACCCCAAAGAACTGAAGGGGGTAAAGTGGCACACAGCTACTGACAGCTAGGCAGTGGCCTTCAGGGTGGACAGACTATCTGGGTTTGAGTTCCACATTTTATCCTCCTATCAGCACCCCTATAAAGGATGGAAAGTGCTGGCATCTTTCCCCAGTCTTCAAATGTTTGAGCCAAGGGTCAGGTAGGGCCATAGTACACTTGACAAAGCACATCATAAAATGTAAATGGAAGGCTTAGCTTGGAGCACCAAAAGTCCCCTATTATCAAAGTCAAAAAATTCAGAGATACTAATCTTTTAATAATCTAAACCATAGAGACTTCATTAGTAATATGTACCTAAAGATCAAATCATACAACTAAGTATAGAGTAAAACATTATATTTGATATGTAATATGAATAGATGGCAAGAGGGAAATCCAATGACTGTGACTTGACTGAAAACAGCAATACAAAAGCATCTCACAGTACCTAAACCAAACACCTGAGCCAATTAGTTACTGGTAATTATGAAGAAAAGAGAAAAGTGGAATGTGATGTTTTAAATGCTAATATGTACTGATGAACTGATTTTTAAATGGGACATATCTTTCTTATTTCCTAAAATCTCTGAACCCCAAACTCAGAGATCTTCTAGAAGCTGAACTTATTTTTCTGCAGTTTTGATTTTCTGGCTTCAACATTTAAATTATTTTCAGACAATTTAAATTGCACCTCCTACAACAAAAACAGCATTTGTGTTAAATTCAAGAGCAACAAAGGATTGGGGGGCACGACACCCCAGTCTGCACACTGGATCAGCATTCCCACCAGTGCTCTCTATTGGGAATAAGGCATCTCTTCCCAGCTGTCATGTCTTGCATTTAAGACTCATCTCTGCTTCATCATCTTCCCTTCAACGGTACACAGGTACTCAACTGGCCTATTGTATGGATCTTTCCGTTGAATTCAATACAGCTCAAATTGTTTATTAGTCATTTGGCACCTAGGATTGTTACTTACTTATACTAATGTGATTTTTCTCACCTGTACGCCATTTGGCAGCACCTTTAAAAAGTTTTAAAGTAAGCATGCCCAGAAGTTTTTTTCTGGGAATCTTGCCCAAGGCAATAATTAAGGGTATGCTCAAAGATTTCTTAAGAAAGATATTTAACATAGAGCTATTTTTAATTTTGAAAGTTAAAAATCCCAAAATCCAACCCTAAAGGATTAATTCATTAAATACGTTATAAAATTAAACATGAGATATTAATTAGCTACTGCAAAATTTTCTTTATGAAAACTGAAAAAAAATAAGAAACCAACACAGAATGAAGACTCATCCATATTTTAAAAATGTTATGTGTGGAAAATGATTTAGAGGTTTATTTTTAAATGTTCTTTTTTGCTAATACATATATCTTCTGCTTTTTCTGTAACCATCCTATATTAGTCTTTGAAATAAAAATTAAATTCAAAGTTCTAAGTAGCTAGGTCATGCTAATTATTCTTTGTAATTCCACAAAGCTTCAAAGCACACAGTGTGGGGAGGGGAAAAAAAGGTTCCCATCGATAGCCTAACTTAGCACAGAAACAGGGGAATGGTAATGGATGATGGGTTATTTTCAGTAGTTTTTAAAAAGCTAGGAATTGCAGTGCACCCCTGTGATCACAGCACTTGGGAGGCTAGGGAAGTTGCTTTGCAGGTTGAGGTCTGGGCTATGTAATGAGATTCTGTCTCATAAACAACAGAAGAAGTAATAAAAAATATAAGCTAAATTACATTCTAGCCTTTGTTTAGGCCCCCAGAGCATCTCATCTTCTTCCTGTAGTCATGTGTCACCTTTACCCTACTTCTTGCTAATTGGATCCTGTAGTGGACTAGAATGGCTATAGATTCTTATATGCATAACCTACCATGAAGTTAGCATCAGTCAGGACACATAAATAGGCAGAAGAGTGTTTGGATGAAAAGTAGCTGAAAATCTCCTCTGGCAGGAATACAGATAACTATAGGATCATTATTATACTATTAGGTTACATATTTAATTGCATTAATTGCCCAAAGTATTCATGATTCAAATACTAGGATAAATCATTCTTTTTTTTTTTTTTTTTTTTGGTTTTTCGAGACAGGGTTTCTCTGTGTAGCTGTGCACCTTTCCTGGAACTCACTTGGTAGCCCAGGCTGGCCTCGAACTCACAGAGATCCGCCTGGCTCTGCCTCCCAAGTGCTGGGATTAAAGGCGTGCGCCACCACCGCCCGGCAATTCTTTTCTTTTTTTATTAAGAAATTTTCTATTCATTTTGCATACCAACCACAGATCCCCCTCTCCCCCCGCCCTTATTCTGTTTTTAGAGAAAGCTTAACAGTTCTTCAGACCTTCATTCAGAGGGGGCTTTCCTAATACTTCATCGAAAGTGCACTTCAATTCTGTCTTCACCAGTTATTTCTTTCAAGGCCCTCATGACCGACCATGTCCTACTTTCTGCTTATTTATGGTCTGTCTGTTCCCCAGCAGTATAGGCTCTATGAGAGCTAGGGTCCATTCTTTTTCACTCTCTGCCTACTATAGAGTCAATTTTCAGTTTATTAATATCTATATTCATAGAGTAAATGCTGAAGAACCAAAAGAGGGCACTACCCTCTTTTTGTAATATGGCCATACTCTCTGTATATCAAATACATCACATGGCATTAATTTCACTATATCTTTCATTTCAACCAAAGCAGTAGAATATTTCTGCAGACTATTCTAAATGTAGGAGCTAACATTTTAAGTATCAAGCACTTAATGAACAATTCTGAGATGGAAAATAATAAAAGGAGACAGTCCAGAAAACATTACAGCCTACCAGCTTCACCTTTACTAATTACAATGATTACCATACATCACTGGCCCCGATGAATTTCATATCTAGCTTTCTTTTTACTCTCATTAGATCTTCAACAATAATCTTGCAAGTTAAGCATTATCATTTGGTTGACTGTGAAAACCACACAGAGCTTAAGTAATATGTCTAAGCTCCACAACTTGTAAAAGAAATTAAAATTCAAAGCTTTGACTGCAAGAAAGCCAAGATTTGTTGTTGTTTTAACAGAGACTTAACTTCCCCAAACCCATACTTCTTCTCATGTTGCAAAGTTTATGTCAATATCCAAAACTACATGGAGTGATGCACGTGAACAAACATTCAGTAGTCTCTTGGTTCACAGAACCTCATGTAGCTCACATTATCACCACTTGCTAGAGCAACTACTTTTGTACTACCAGTGTTTATGAGATCATTCTGCAGAACCAGATAGAGTTTAAATCCCCGTGTACTGATAGGGTATGGGAGCCCAAATTACTCAGGGTCAGAGAATCTTAAGCTTGCTTTACCCAGCAGGGATGCATAATGGATGATTTGGCCACAGGCATGTTTACCAGGTGTTTGGAAGTCTGCACATGGCTCTACAGTGTGCTCTGATTTTTCAAGAAGGAGGTCTTTTGCCTCTCCCCTTGGCATATCATAAAAACTCCTTTTAAATAAACCTGTTGGGTATTGACCCAGGTCCTCCCGAAGCTCTCGTGTTTCTTTCTTCTCATCATCTAGGTCTCTCTTTCTGTCTGATATTTTCTTATCCCTCTCTCCTCCACCTAAGAACCCTTCAAAAGGTAGGAGCTGGACTCCCACAATAGGGAAAGGCAAAGGGGAAACTGACTCAATGATATACTTTTCCATCAATCAGAAACAAGTTTATTATGCTACAGTTCTTAGGAAGCTTTAGCCAGCACTTACAGGAGTCAGAAGTGTGTGTGTGTGTGGGGGGGGGGGAACAATTACATATTACAATAGCAAGAACTAACGAAAAACTGGTACCTGCCGTGAATATAGTTAACTGATCACATTAAACAGCATATTTTAAAACAATGTAGGGGATTGGGAAAACAAAACAAAACAACAACAATAACAACCCAGATCAGAATGTCCTTTAACTGGAAAACTACACTCCCTGGGGTACAAGGTTGTTTCAGTTAGAACTACTATACCAAGCCTTAAGAATGCTTCAACTGTTATAAGACATGGCTTTAATCTAGGCTAGAAGACAAAGATCTGCTAAGGAAACTTGTCAATCTCTGCTATATGCAGTGCTTTATTGGAATATAGCATAGCGGCGTGAACTCCCAAGGATATTAGGGCACAGCTTGACTTTGGAAAAGAGGATGTATTGTATTAGAGCTCCTGCACTGAGGAAGGCTGTGTGTGTGTGTGTGTGTGTGTGTGTGTGTGTGTGTGTGTGTGTGTTCCATCATAAAACAGAAGATCAACATCACTGTACACCTTAGAAATCTAACAAAAGCCAGCACAAAGAGCCACTGAAAGAACACATTTTATCGCAGCATCCATACACGTCTTCAACTTCTTTATTTTCCTCCTCTCTTTCTCTTTTAGAATGCACAGAAAAGAAATTGAGCAAATCTGTAGACTGGTCTGGTGGCCAAGAAGATGAGGTAGGTATTTAGAGGTATAGAAACAAATATTCCCTTATACAAAATCCCTGAAGTTTAAATTGTCTATGGAAAGCTAGTGTAGACCAACTTTAGCCATCTCAGTGCCCAGTTAGGGTCTCTATTTGTACAAAACTTTCCTCAGTCAACAAATGCAGCTTGGATATTTTTTTTACTATATAATTTAAAACTAGTAATACATAAACATGTACTAATTCATTTAAAAACATTCTCCAAAAGTTCTGTACTTATCCTCATGTACTGACACTTTTAAATTCAAGTAAGTTATGTCAAAGATGTTTCCTCTGATAAATTTTAATTTATAAGATCATGGCAATCGACCTAATGGAGAGTGTACTCCATAAAATCTGCCCTTTCGTTCTATACTGAAGACTACTACTGCTTATGGAATCAGTACTAAGAATGTATAACATTCTCAATGCCTCAATTCTCAATTTTCTGCTGGAACTAGAAAGAATTATGCAGGAGAATGTAGCACAGGAAGATGTCTAGAATTTATTATAAACATAACTGAAAATGCTAAAAAAATTAATCTTAGATCAGAAGTCTAATAATCAGAAAAGATCTGGGTTGGTGAAAAGGAAAAAGAGTTACAAAAACCACAACTCTCACCATCATACCTTGACCACATTTCCTTTCACTAAAAATCCACACATTATTTGAAACTGGCAAAATCTTTTTGTTGTTGTTGCTCATAAATCATCTGGGGATTTGGTGAAGAGCCAGGAGCTCCCTTTCAGACAGATACAGAGTTGTACCTGTTACCCACAGCACTATTTTCTATGCTATTTCTAGATTTTTGAGATTGCTCTAACACTTACCTGCAGAGTCAAGGTTAAAAACAACTCTACTCTGCAGAAACTTTAAACATGTAATTATTTCTTCTCCCATATTGAATTGAAATATTATCTAAGTTTAAGCTAGAAAATCTTGCTACTAATCTACATGTAGAGTATTTTGTCCTCCCCGGAAATACATCAGCTTCCATCTCAAACTACTTTAACTGATTAGTTTTCAATATCAAAGATCATCATGCACCTAAACATATCCCCAATGTTCCAGCTATCTGACAAAATTAAGTCTTAAAGTTTAATATTACTCTTCAAATGACTTCAAAAGAGAGACTACTCAAGCCTTCACTAAAGTTGCTCATTAAATAATTACTTATACTGATAAAAACAAACAAGAATCAAAAGCATGGACACAACCTAAAATTCAAAAAAGAAAAAATACTAATGGATTATTCCATTATTATAATATAATAATATTAATGGAAATTTGATGCAAAGGAGTGACCGGGTGCATGTATCACAAACATAAAATGCCCTCATATAAAGCAATGTCACCAGTGATGTCACCCATAAAGGCTGAGTGACTAAATGACACAGTAGAAAGCACAAGCAAAACCTAGATGCAAAGAAAGTCAAGAAGGAGGTTTCCTAAACTCCAGTCTGCCTTTGAAGTTTCTCCAAATAGTTCTGTCTTCAAGTATTTCAAACATAGAAGATAAAGTGAAAGGATGACAGGCTTGCAATGAAAGACATGCATTATTTATATTATTAAGCTGACCTGACCTTTTTTCTGTATCTGCCAAGCCACAAGGAGATTAACCAGCAAGCAGAGAGGTTCAGATGAATGGAAACTGTAAAAGTTTCTTCACACACACAAACATACATACACACACACACACACACACACACACACACACACACACACACACCACCTAGACTATGTAAGGGAAAGTGTTGTTATATTTTAAAATAATCCTCTAAATCCAGCAAAAAAACAAACCTACTAAGATTTATATAATGTGCCATACCTGGCCCCAATAAAAAACAGTTCAAATGAGCTGGAGAAATGGTCTTTGCTTTTACAAAGGACCTAAGTTTGGTTCCAGCACCCACATCTGGTGTCTCACACAGCTACCTGTAACTCCACCTCCAAAGGAGACCCAACAATCTCCTCTGGACTCCAGGGGCTCCACACAACATGTGGTGTACACACACATATATACACACACACACACACGAGAGAGAGAGAGAGAGAGAGAGAGAGAGAGAGAGAGAGAGAGAGAGAGAGAGAGAGAATGAATTAGTACTTAAAAGAAAAAATGGAAAGGAAGGGTTGGGTAGATGGTTCAGTGGATAAAGGACTTGCTATGTAAACTTCAGACTGAGACTGAATTCTCAGAACATGTGTAAAGGTAGGTACAATACTGTGTCTGTAATTTTCTTATAAGTAATCTTTTTTTTTTTTAAGATTTATTTATTATTATGTATACAGTGTTCTGCCTGCAGGCCAGAAGAGGGCGCCAGATCTCATTACAGATGGTTGGGAGCCACCATGTGGTTGCTGGGAATTGAACTCAGGACCTCTGGAAGAACAGCCAGTGCCCTTAACCTCTGAGCCATCTCTCCAGGCCCCCCCTTTTTTTCTCCCCCAGAGCTGAGGACCGAACCCAGGGCCTTGTGCTTGCACTCTACCACTGAGCTAAATCCCCAATCCAAATATTTATTTATTATGCAAACAGCATGTATGACTGCAGGCCAGAAGAGGGCGCCAGATTTCATTACAGATGGTTGTGAGTCACCATGTGGTTGCTTGGGAATTGAACTCAGGACCTCTGGAAGAGCAGTCAGTGCTCTTAACCTCTGAGCCATCTCTCCAGCCCCTGTGTCTGTAATTTTCATGCTCCTAAGGTGAGATGTGTGCCAAACAAGGAGACCCTGTTTCAAACAACATAGAAAAAAAGGACTGACATCTGATGTGCTAGCTAGTTTAATGTCAACGTGACACAAGCAATAGTCATCTGTGAGGAGGGAACCTTGATTGAGAAAATGTCTCCGTAAGTTTGGGCTGTAGGCAAACCTGTAGGGCATCTTCTTAATTAGTGACTGATGGAGAGTCCAGTTCATTGTGAGTGGTGCCATCCCTGGGCTGGTAGTCCTGGGTCTATAAGAAAGCAGGCTGAGCAAGCCATGGGGAGAAAGCCAGTAAGTAGCACCCCTCTAATGGCTCTGCATCAGCTCCTGACTCCAGGCTCTAGCTCAGTTTGAGTTCCTGCCAAGACTTCTTTCAATGATGGACTATAATGTGGAAGTATAAAGCCAAACAAACACTTTCCTCCTCAAGTTTCTGTTGGTCAAGGTGCTTTGTAACAGTAGTAGTAACCCTGACTAAGGCACCAGAGGTTGTCCTCTGACATCCACTGGTGCACTACAGCATGCACATGCCCTAACTCACAGATATGAACACATGCACACACACAGGACATAAGAATTGTTTCTGCCCATCTTTTCTTCCTCATAACTCATCTTTGACGCATATATGCTTGTGAAAAGTCCTCTGTATATTACAGAGCTGACTGAAAATCTTGAGATAGAAGTTGCTGAGCAAAAATGACTGAAAAAATGCCACAGAACTCGATATTAAGAGAAGCTATAGAGATTACAGTAGTTCACTAAGACATTTACAAAGACAATCCAACTTATTCAAAAATAAAACCACCATCAAACAGGTGTTTCAAAGACAAAGCCAAACACACAAAAGGCAAAAACCAACAAACAAACAAAAACACTGACCATCTATTGATTAGTATTAAGAACCAGTTAAAGCCGGGCGGTGGTGGCACACGCCTTTAATCCCAGCACTCGGGAGGCAGAGCCAGGCGGATCTCTGTGAGTTCGAGGCCAGCCTGGGCTACCAAGTGAGTTCCAGGAAAGTCGCAAAGCTACACAGAGAAACCCTGTCTCGAAAAACCAAAAAAAACAGGAACAGCTAATTACATATGAATTGGACCCATTTACTCCAAACAGGCTAAGGTATCATCCATACAAAAGTTATCTGTAGAGAAGTCCCATTTAAATTGTGACAAGAGTCTTAGTAGAAGCTATAGATCCAACTGGACTTACGCTATCTGGAACAACCTACCAAATACACCACTACACAACAACTCCTGTATGGATACCCCTGTAGGGAGCCGCTATTCTAAGATGGCGCTGGCTTCCTGGTAGCCTAGCTGTAAACAACTCCATATTTGGCTATGATGCACGAGTATGGTAATTGGCCTTATGTCCTCAGCCTATCCCGTGGCTCCCCGTGCTAGCATTCTGGCGGGACCCAATCACAGTACGGCACGTTTGCCTGATTCCCTATATAAGCAGCTGCAGTTTAGTCCTCGGGGCCCCTCACCTCCCGCTCTCCCTTAATCAAGAGGCGCTCCAATAAAGTGTGTTTTGAGAAGGATCCTCGCATGGTGGTCGTTCTTCCTCGCTGGCCGAGGAGCGCGCCGCAACTGGTGCCGAAACCCGGGAAAGAAACCCGGGACGGGACGGAAACTTCGGACACCAGGTGAGGGGTCGAGGAGGATTCAGAACTCAGCACACGGAGCGGTAAGTTCTCCAGGAACAGTGACGTCGGTAGGTTCGCCAGGAACGGCGAGGACGTCGGTGGGTCGCCAGGAACGGCGATGACGTCGGTAAGTTCTCCAGGTATGCTGATGGTTGGGATAAATCCGTTTGTGCTTGCTTTTGTGTTCATTCCTATGACAATTGTTGCTCTTCTTTGCTGTTTCATATATGCATGTCTCAAGGAAGAACGCAATGTGGAAATCATTAAAAAGGGACACAAGGCATTAATTAAGCACCAGGATAGTCTATCAGAATTAGACTTTAAAGGGGAGAACTTAGGTAGGCCTAAAGAGGCTGACAATGAATTGGATCCAGATGAGGAGGAAAATTTAGAGGAAGCTGCCGCTGAATATAAAAAAGAGAGATATGGGCGGCAGCGACCCCCTCCTTATAATGTTTCTGCTGGGGTGAATGTGGAACCAACGGCGCCTTCGGGACCACATCCACCCCTGGCAACACCTTCGTATCCGCAAACAGGTGGAGGTTGTCATTTTATTAGGAGAGACACCTGGGCGTGGCTAGCGTCCGCGTTTCCAGTCTTTGAAGATCCGCAAATGAACAACAGATATCATGAACCTGTGCCTTATAAACAATTAAAAGACCTGGTAGAGGCTGCTCGAGCCTATGGAGTAACGGCCAGTTATACCTTAACATTATTGACTAGGCTCACTACTCAGGCTATGACTCCAACAGATTGGTTTGAAATAGCCAGAGCATGTTTAACTACAGGACAGTATTTGGACTTCAAATCTATAGTTACAGATAGAGCCCAGGTACAAGCTAGAATTAATCTTCAGAATAATCAACCACAGTGGACGGTTGACATGCTACTGGGTCAAGGACAATGGACCGTAAATCAGACGGCATATCCTATTGAAGTTTATCAACAGATAAATGAGATTTATTCTAAAGCTTGGAAATCGTTACCAAATAAAGGAGAAGTTTCAGGGAATTTGACTAAGATCATTCAAGGACCTAATGAACCTTTTTCAGATTTTGTAGCTAGAATGATGAAGGCAGCAGGAAAGATATTTGGTGATGTAGAAACAGCTATGCCTCTGGTTCAACAATTAGTATATGAGCAAAGCACAAAAGAATATCAAAGAGCTATTACCCCGTGGAAAGGAAAGGGATTAGAAGCTTGGCTAAAAGCCTGTCGGGAACTTGGGGGACCGCTAAGTAATGCTGGCCTAGCGGCAGCAGTCCTTACGGCCGCACGAGCTGCACAAGGGAGAATTCTAATCATTCTCAGAGAGGTTATGGGGAATCCTTGTGCTGGCTGGGGGCCAGGTGCTAGGCATCACCTTTGCAGTGGAGGTTCAAACTGCTGCAGCTGGTCCCTGTCTCCAGAGATGCAGGCTTGGCCATTTCAGCCTCTTCAGGTGGAAGGAGTTAATGGCTCTAAACCATCCTTCATACCTCTACTTCCCTAAATGCACAGTTGAAAGGTGGCCTTATGGTGCTTAACCAGTGCATTGACTTGGTACAAGAACAAGTGGACATCCTTTGGCAGCTGGTCCAATTGGGCTGTGAGTGGAGAATGCCTGGTTTGTGTGTCACTAGTGTACAATTCCAAAATGGTTCCTGAGCAGCAAATTTATCTAAACAATTGTCCAGTTATCTTATAGGAAATTGGTCCAGAGAATTCGAAGAGATGCTGGAAAAACTGAGAGTGGCAGTGGTGACCATCAACTCCACATGAGTGGATATCAGCCTGGCAGAGGGACTGTCCTCCTGGATTGCTTCTACCTTTCCCTGTTTAGAATGGGTGGGGGTAGGATATATTTTTGGCATGCTGCCTTGGAGGATGCGTGTTCTGTCTGTGGTTGGTCTGCCGTTTGTGAGCACGTACAAAAAAGGACAAGGTCATTATCACTCAAGCATTAGCCGCTTTGGAGTGTGGCTCCTCCCCCCAGATCTGGCTTTACCTAATATCCACACAGCCTTTGCACCCCCAGGACTGGTTAGTCCATTGCACTCGGGAAGGTGTGTGGACAATTGTTACATGCATAGCCTTTGCACCCCTGGGACTGGTTAGTCCATTGCACACGGGAAGGTATGTGGACAGCTTTTACATACTTGTATTGAGCACAGGATGCCAGGCTCGTGCACTGCACTTGAAGTGTAGGACATTTTCCTTCCTTCAAGGAGAGCAAGTCTGACTGCATATGGGTTCACATAGCCTTTGCACCCTTAGGACTGGTTAGTCCATTGCACACGGGAAGGTATGTGGACAATTGTTACATGCATAGCCTTTGCACCCCTGGGACTGGTTAGTCCATTGCACACGGGAAGGTATGTGGACAGCTTTCACATACTTGTATTGAGCACAGGATGCCAGGCTCATGCACTGCACTTGAAGTGTAGGACATTTTCCTTCCTTCAAGGAGAGCAAGTCTGACTGCATATGGAGTCACATAGCCTTTGCACCCTTAGGACTGGTTAGTCCATTGCACTTGGGAAGGTATGTGGACCATTGTCACACGCATAGCCTTTGCACCCCTGGGACTGGTTAGTCCATTGCACACGGGAAGGTATGCAGGCAATTATGCACAGTTAACTCATCCTCGATCGGTCAACACATCATGAGGTGGGGACCTGATCGGATGAAATACTTGTGCTGCAGAAATCAGACCTATACTCTCTCCTGCTGCTTAATTAATAAAGAGGGGGAGATGTAGGGAGCCGCTATTCTAAGATGGCGCTGGCTTCCTGGTAGCCTAGCTGTAAACAACTCCATATTTGGCTATGATGCACGAGTATGGTAATTGGCCTTATGTCCTCAGCCTATCCCGTGGCTCCCCGTGCTAGCATTCTGGCGGGACCCAATCACAGTACGGCACGTTTGCCTGATTCCCTATATAAGCAGCTGCAGTTTAGTCCTCGGGGCCCCTCACCTCCCGCTCTCCCTTAATCAAGAGGCGCTCCAATAAAGTGTGTTTTGAGAAGGATCCTCGCATGGTGGTCGTTCTTCCTCGCTGGCCGAGGAGCGCGCCGCATACCCCCACCTTTATTTTTGCAGTAATAAATAATGAACCCAGAGCCTTTCACGTGCTAGGAAAGCACTCTGCTGTAGCCTGGCAATTTCTTATAAAGGAATCAGACTTAGTTCAAGGCTGTAGTCTACAAATAAAAGATCGAAAGAAAACAAAAAGAAAAAGAAAAAAAAAAAAAGCCAGGCGGTGGTAGCGCACGCCTTTAATTCCAGCACTCAGGAAACAGAGCCAGGTGGATCTCTGTGAATTGGAGGCCAGCCTGGGCTACAGAGCAAGATCCAGGATGGGCACCTAAACTACACTGAGAAACCTTGTCTCAAACAAACAAACAAACAAACAAACAAACAAAAAGACAAGAAAAAAAGATCAAAAGATAGAAAGAACCTACTATTTACTTTTTCATTTGAAACATTAAGGTTATAAATATTAAATACTCAATTTTATTAGATAGTGAATGAATATCTAGAACATTCAGGTGTTTCTTCTTAATCATATCTAATACTTGGAAAATTTTATATCATTTGCAATTCACATGAGAATGGCCATGAACCAAACATGATGAATAATACTGGATATGCAAAAATTAATACACTACATGCCAACAGTCAAATCTCCTTTCTTGTGAGACATAGCTAAAGAAACAATCTTACCAAAAGAGTTTAAAAGGACTATTGCCACCCCACCTCTGTTTGCTTCAGATTTCTGGTGTAGCTCAGTTGTTACTCTCTGAAGAGAACTCTCCTTGATCCCCCAGGCTCAAGTGAGGACCATCACTGATGTGTTCTCCACATTCATTTCCTAATTCTGCCAGGCCTACCACACACCCAGGCATACAAATCACAACATTTATGCACTACAATTTCAATACTTCACACTTAACTCTTTATAACCACAAGTGAACTAAAAGCTCCATGAAAAGTGCAAGAATGGTATTTTCTGTTGGCTTTTTTTTGTGCTGTGTCTGCATTTCTTATGGATAGCATGTGTCAGGCACTAAACCATTCTTTGTAGAAAGAAGGTATGGAGAGAGAAATGACACACACTCAAGAGACTAGCAAATCTGGTATGTTGTTATTTCTTATTTAATTTTGTGTGGGTGTTTATGTGCGTGTGCTTGTGGTACCATTTATGTGCCAGTGCTGGCAGAGGCCGAAACAAGGCACAGATCTCCTGGAACCAGAGTTACAGGCAACTGTGAGCCACCGGATATGGGAGCTGGGAACCGAACCTGGGTCTCCGACAAGTGTGGCAAGTGCTCTTGAATTAAGTAGAATGTGGATTAAACAACGCAAAACATTCTTACTATAGTTGTTTCTGCTACTGGCATAAATACTTTTTATCATTCAAGCATTGTGACAACAATACACGGGCTACTTGAAAGGAAAATCATTTATGATCCCAAAGGCAACTGCTTAAGTTAGGCTTTTTCTGCTACAAGATAAAGAAGCTTCAAAACATAACAGAGATAAGGACAAGTGACTGTGCACTCATAACAGACCAATAAATAACATCACCAATAAGTCAACCAAAACAAAGTCCTAGTTTTCCTAGGAACTTGTGTTGTCTGTTTTAGTAATAACAACAAAAAGAAATCCTAACAGCTATGTTTTCTACCTAAACTAATTCCACAAGCCCAAAAAGGAAAGAGGAGGAAAAGCCAGAGAAAATTGGACCAATCTTTTAAAACAGATGAAAATGAGGAAAGAATCGGAGAAAGAAAGCAAGATTTTCTGTTTGGATCTGCTACGAAAAAGAATACACTAAACTTGGGGCTTGAGGCAGAGTTTGGCTCACCCAGCACTAGCCTCTCCTGTATTATGAGCACATTCCTGCCTCTTGCCCTCATTTCAGCTGAAGATAAACTAGGATGCTTTTTTAAAGTTCACACCTGAGTACATTTATATTTATCCCCTTCCCCTCTCTTCCATGCTGGAGCCTTAGAAGAAACTCAAGACCAGATGATGTTCATTGTTACTGAGACCATACTAAGCAAGAGTTGTGTTTCTGCTGTGCTAAATTAAAGGGGTTGAATGATGAATATTAGAACCCTCTGGAGTGACACAAGAGACATCACTTTGGATAACTCCACAGAGGCCTGAGGATAGTTCAAATTCTCCTGCAGCTGTGCAATGACCTGAGAAGAAGGACAGAAGTAGAAACTTTAAAATCCTGGCAGATCTCCCTGGGGAAGAACTACTGACCACAGATTCAGTCATTCTTCACTAAATCTGGCTCAGCTTCTGCCTTCTTCCTACTGACAAAGTGTCTTTCCATGTAGAAAGACAAAAGTGTTACTTACAATGAATATTTATGAGCAGCAACAAAGCACAGGAAACTTTCAAATGAAACCAATTCATACTAGTTCAAGACTAACTGATATTTTCTAATTGCTCTATCGAGTCCCATAAGACTGAACTCATCTTCGGAAGCACCAAGTTTATATCCAAAAAATAAGCTTCTGAGAGTCATGATAACCAGATCAGCATGAGAATTGCTGATATTTGGTGGAGCCCAGAAAGAGCACAAGTAAATCTGTAAACATGCAAGGAGAACACCCAAGAGCTGGCAGCACAAAAGCTTAGTAAATCATCAAGTCAGCAACAGGCAAAGACAAGATGAAGCCCAACTGGAACAACATAGGACACCTGTGGCTACATTATTTCTATAAACAGTAGTAGCTTCAGAAATTATTACTATTAAATTTACAATCTTTAGTCTTCTGAATACTTTAGCTAAATATAGACTACTATTTGTACCTTATAATAAACCCTGCTTTCTAGTCTAGGAATGATAAATAGGGTTTACATTGTGTATCAATTCCACTTGACTGATAGAGGATATGTTGAGAAACATGACTTGGGCTACTTGAAAAGAAATATAAATTAAACATATCTCCCATAAGGACATAAAAACACCAGTGGTATGTATCTGCCAACCAGAGTCTAGTCCTGTAGACAAATTTCTACATAGTCCAGTGATTCTGAACTACTATAAACACCCCTACCCAACCCCCAAGCAGCACCTAGCAATAGCTAAAGACAGTTTTGGTCTCAACTCAGAGGCTGGGGATGTGCTACTCCTGGTGACCACACACAGTGTTAATACCTATAGCCCCCACTGTCCCAAACACTGTATTGCCTGAACCAGAAAACGAACAATCCTAAAGCTAGTCAGTACATGGACCCAGGTCTTCAGTCAAGTATCATCAAATGTGTCTTCAGTTTTCCTGACCAACTTCTCTACAGGTCACGACAGTTCCATGTTATGGGACTGAAGTAGTAAAACTAGGGAATCAGTGTTTCATTTACACTAGTATTTTCTGTGATCGTGGACATAAATAATTCCATCCCTTAAAGGTTTTGTTTCTTTATCTATAAGAAGAGAAGGCTGGACTACATGTGTTCACACACGCAAACACACACACACACACACACACACACACACACACACACACACACACACACACACACACGATTAACAGGGAACTCTTGAATATATTGATGGAATAAAATCCTCATGCTAGCAATAAAGTCTTCCCTTCAATAAAGAATATTTCATTAGCTTGAGACAAGCTGAGCAACTAACTTTAACCTTCCAGAGTTAACTAGCTGCCCCAGAAATTAAACTTGTCTTAATTTTCATGTAATACTTAACTATCTTCCATCTGAATCCCCCACATTAAATTAAAATGCTTTAATACTCTTTCAATACTTTTTAATACTCTTAAAATACTTTCAATACTCTATCTCCTTTATTATTGTACCATCTGCTCCTAGCTTCTTCTAATCATATAAATTCTGTTGTTTTATGCATTATTCTTAGGACCAAGTATATAGCCTCTTATAAGTTTATCACCAATCAATTAAGAAACTGAAGTATTTCAGGGCCTCAATACTCATGTCATCAATAAAAACAATGAAAACAGAAGCTGGATCTGCAAGGGTTCCTATAAAAAAAAAAACTGTAAAGTCAGGCTCTCTGAAAGATAATTAAGAGGATAAAGGTATTATAAAAACTAATATGAGATTATTAGAGAACAAATCACATTAGCTGTAATAGGAAATGCTTCTATACAGGTAGCAATGACAGAAACATGAAACACAATACCTTTTGATAAATGACTGAGAAACTGATCCCAAATCACTTACTCTAATGGCACAAACATGTATGTAATTTAAAAAAATCCTGACAAAATTATTTTTTACCAAGGTGTCTCTTAGAGTAGACAAAAAAGGGGGGGAAAGATTCATGAATCCGATAGAGAAGGACTGCTGATCCTTGGAAGGTTTAGTCTATCTTTTAAAGCAGTGTCAAACAACCATACAAAACATGACTGCAGAACAAACTGTAAGAACCAAATGACCCTCTCTCATAGAGTTAAATCACACAGAAACCGCTGAAGTCATGCTGTAAACCAAACTACATCTATCAAAAGAGAGATCCCATACACCTCTTGGTGGGGTCCCTTCTACAAGAACATTAAGGCAACATGTGAACCATTCAGACTGTTACACCCAAGCACCAAGGAACTTTCTGAAGCAGTGTGCACAGATTTACTTTCAGAAGTCACTTCTCAATATCAGGAACACAGCCTGAACTAAACCATTTACTCTTACAGCACAAAATCTACATATTTTTCTAAAGCCTGATGAAACTATTTTACCCTTGGTGGTTTTTGCACTAGTAAAACTAATATGGCTGTCATTTAGCATCTGGAAACACTATAAAATGTGGGTATATGTACTAGCTAGTTGCCCAATAGCAAGTCCCTGAAGTTTCTGGCATCAGTACATTTAAATAAGTAAATTTCTCCTTTTATCAATAAGCACACAGTTTGAATAAAGACTAACCCAGTGTCTCTCTACGGCATGTTTTTCCAAGAAGATAATTTTTTTGAGAATTTTGAAAAGTGTTGTTCTTGTTTAAAAACAAATTACTGTTTTCTGTGGCCTATTACTTCAACTCTAGATTCCCTGGGCTAGCATCTAAAGGTTCCATCAACCATTGACTGTCTTCACATCAAGAGTATTAACTTTATCTGTCATTGCTATCTAACTTCTATTCAGTGATTTAGAAAAACCATGAAGCTTAAAACTCAATATAAGTTTATTATAATACACAGCACTCTAGGGGGAAAAATGCTGAGTAAGTCACACCAATATTTAATTTACCACATTTCACTTAATTTTGGCATACAGGTAAATAGATAATAGACAGTCAAATGAACAGGTTTTAAATGGAAAGAATTTGGCTGTTTACATAGAAAATTTCTATTGTTTTATTTGCTGATATGAAAAAAATGTCAAAGTGTAACTTCCTCTTTTAAACTTCAGAAGCTTTTGATTTTTAAAAAAATTATGTTTGTTTATGTATTCACTCATTCATTCATTTGTGTGGGAGATTGCAGAGGGTGTGCTCATGTGTGGAGGCCTGTAATATACATTATATTGGAAGACTGTTGGTGCCATCTGAGACTATTCAAGAGTCCTCCAAGACTCCTCATCTGGGGATGGGCATCCAAACCAACTCTGTGACAGCAAAGGAGGGCTGACAGCAAAGGCCCAAGAGTGAAAGAAAACACTGCGCCCTTGAGGACAGCTAGAAGATAAACAGAGGCCAACAGAGGTAGGCTACTAGTGTGTACACCTTGACATAAAAATGCCTGCAGTGACAAGTTCTGCCCGGAGAAGCTCATCCATGGAGAGAAAATGCAACTGGGAACTCCAGCTTTACTGCTTACACCTCCCCAGTCAGTTTCTGCTGGACATTGTGAGGGGCAGATCTGATGATGTTATCACTATGTGTGGCTATTTGTCCTTTTACTTGGAAGTCCTGCCCAAGGCGATACTTTACCCTGCTTGGGACTCTTCTATTAGGAACTTCATCTGGCTGCCTTAAAGAGGCATGCCTGAGATAATATTGTAGATTAGTCTCTGAACTGTACAGAACAAAGTCAGAAGACAACTTACTGGAGTCAGTTCTCCCATTCTACCATGTAATTCTCTGGGATCAAACTTGACTGCGAGTACCTTTATCTGCTGACCTACCTCACCAGCCCATTTTTTTAAAGACATGATCTCACTTCACTTGTATAGCCCAAGATGGTCTTTCACTTATGGTGAATCTCCTTTCTCAGTCTCTTAAGTGGTGGTATGTACCATACAGGTATGTACCACCACACCCAGGTTTTCAGCGATAATTTTTTCATCAAAATCCACCAAGAGCTGATGAAAATAAAACCCCACCTGTTTGAACTTACTTTACTTTATAAACTACTCAAGTATAAAAGATTAAGAATGAAGGAGGAGAAAAAAAGGGAAAGAATAAGAAAACAGAATTCATGTACCAGTTATATGTGATAACAGGAATTACAAATGTAATATTAATCAAAGTCCTTGAAATGATCAGAAGAGTATGAGATACATGCAAAACAAGTAAAAGGAGATTTTATAGGACATTAAAGGTTTTTAAAAAAACCTCTTGAAGTAATAGTTCAGTAGTCACTGAATTCATTACAATAGGAGGAAGCTATGTGTGAAATATGTATTTCATGACACTCACTAAGTGAAGAACATACCTTATCTGATGAGGTTTTATATCTTCACTCTCAGAGTCTTCAGAACTTCTATACTTATCTGGATCTGGAAGTGTGCTGGGATCAAACCCACCCTCATCTTCATCACTCCAGTCCAGAAAGGCTTCCTCTTCATCTCTAGCCTAAGACAACACAGAGAATCATGATATAAGAAGTTATCTGATAATAGTCATGTTTCATGATAGATTCAAATAGAATATGCCTCTGATATTCCTAAATGAGAGACTTCATTATAAAGGCCTCGAAACAAGACTTCAAGAACTTCAACATCTGCAAAGACTGTATTATTTTATTTCAAAATTACAAAAAAAGATAAGCCAGAAATTATATTTCTATTGAGCTTGTTTAACTTGCTACAGGGAGAAGTTATTGGTTTTACTTTTTCCATGTAATTCAATTATCAAAACAAACAAAACAAAACAAAATACCAAGTTGTCTCATTACTCTTATCTACACACACACACATTTCAAAACTACCAAAAATATTAGTTGGAAATATCAAAGACCAGAAGTGAGAACATATTTGTCTGATTTTTTATGATTACAAAAGCCTAAATTTTAAAATGCAATCACATCTGCAAGAAACTTCTTTCTATCCCTGGAATTTAAGTGCACACACAACGTGGCTAAGAACATTAGGGGAGCAGAGGATGGAGAGAGGGAAAAGAGGTGCCACAGGCAGAGAGTGGGAAGGACAAAATGACACAAGAGGGAGCAAATACACAGTCAAGGCATGAGCATCTAAAATTTGTCTAAAATTGATTTCTGGAAGTTTAGTTTGGCCACCTGGTACATGGACTCTGAACTGAACAAAAAAACATAAATAGGATTCAAATTTGAAAGTCTAATAAATAAGTTTCCTTTGGCTAACATCTTTATAAATCTTTTTCAGATCAAGTATGACAAACCTAATGATTTTTTTATTCAAGTGATTAATGATTTCCCAGAAACAGAATCACTACTCAATAGCATAAAAACAACTGCACAAGCTCAAGCCACTGCAGAAATCCTCTTGCACATATGAATGGCTCTCTCAACAATCTCTGAATATAAGAAAATGAGGAACCAGTTAAGAAGGTAAGGATTGACCACTTCTGCAAAAGTCCCCAGTGTTTTTCTTAAGAAAGCTTCCTGGGAACAATAAAAGGTCTGAACACACATCAGGAAGGAAGGGAAGGGAAAGTGTCATTAGAAGCAACGAACAGTACAGCCATGGCAAACTATTACCACTTATTTGGAAATAAAGACAGCAGCAGAAGTTAGGTGTACCATTCACAACTTTCCGGTCTGTTGCTCATAAAGGAATATGCTGTCTGAAGATGAAGGCAGAATTAGCTATAAGAAGTTATCCCTTTGTTTGGTCTCAGTCATCTTCATATTTAAGTAGAACTAAAGATCAAAAAGAGTTCCTGCTAATGTGAAGAAAATAGACACTGGCATGTTATATTAGAAGTTAAAATAGTTAGTTATGTATTAACACAAAAAGGTACATTTTTACAAAAAAAAAAAAACTATACTTTTTTTTCAAAAAAAAAAAAAAAAAATCAAAGAACACTGCTTTATACTTTTCCAAGTTACAAATGGCTGGCTGCATCCAATCTGCTACAATGTGTTACTGTTCCTAAAGTATAAGAAGACAACCTGTCCTCTCACAGATAAGTAGTTAAGAAACAGAGGAATTACTTTAATAGCCTGTAATGTTTAATACTCTAACAAATCCCATGCATTAAGTTTCTTTAATGTCTATTATCATTTATAATTTTTTGGATTCTGAGAATTATGCAAATGTATTTTGATTATATTCACCCACTCACCTACTCTCACTCTTTCCCTCTACCCACACAACCTCAAGTCCAATTTGTGTTAAACTCTTAAGTGTGACCTACCGGACCACACCCTTAAAGAAAATGGACTCCCACTTACCCTCCAGCTACCAAATGCTAATCACTCCTCACTAGGGGTGAGACCTTGTGCCGACCGACCTCCCACTCCATGCTGGGATATTATCTAACTTGAGCTTGCACAACTAGCTCACTGTCACAACCACTGTGAGTTCACATATGTAAATGTCCTGTAGTGTTCAGAAAACACTGTTTCACTATAGTTACTGACTGTCTCAGACTCTAGTAATCTTTCCATCCCTGCTTTGCACTGGTCCCTGAGTTTGGGAGAAAGGAGTGTGATATAGATGTCCCATTTAAAACTGAGTACTCCACTGTCTCTTATTTCCTGCACCTTGGGTACTTGTGGGTCTCTGTAAATGCCATCTACTGCAAAAAGAAGTAGCTCCGATGATGGCTGAAAGATACACTAAACAATGGGTATACCAATAAGTCACTAGGGGTCAGTTTAATGTTAGTACTTAGGTGCAAACCCCATGAGTTATAGTAACATTCACCCTGACAAGTGACTAAAAAAGGCACAGAAAACATGACTAAAAGAGGTACAGATTTATTTGAGAGTTAAAAAACATAAAACATAGATGTACATATCAGATCCATAAATAAATATGAATCCCTAAATATAGACTAAGAAAGCAGTATAGGAAATATTGTGAAGCTGCCTTACAAACATGCTGGAGTTTGAACAGTTCTCTCTTTCTAAAACCTATCTTTTTATGTTAAGAATCTAGAGTTATTTTAAATCTCTAAAGAAAGAAATTGAAGAAGATATCAGAAAATGGAAGGATCTCCCATGCTCATGGATAGGTAGGATTAACATAGTAAAAATGGCAATCTTACCAAAAGCAATTTACAGATTCAATGCAATCCCCATCAAAATCCCAACACAATTCTTCACAGACTTGGAAAGAAAAATACTCAACTTCATATGGAAAAATAAAAGACCCAGGATAGCTAAAAGAATCCTATATGATAAAGCAACCTTTGGAGGCATCACCATCCCTGACCTCAAACTCTACTATAGATCTATAGTAATAAAAACAGCTTGGTACTGGTATAAAAACCGACATACGGACCAATGGAATCGAATTGAAGACCCTGACATTAATCCATGCACATATGAACACCTGGTTTTTGACAAAGGAGCCAAAACTATACAATGGAAAAAAGAAAGTATCTTCAACAAATGGTGCTGGCATAACTGGATGTCAATATGTAAAAGATTACAAATAGATCCATATCTGTCATCATGCACAAAACTCAAGTCCAAGTGGATCAAAGACCTGAACATAAATCCAGTTACACTAAACTTAATAGAAAAGAAAGTAGGAAGCACTCTTGAACGCATTGGCACCGGAGACCATTTCCTAAATAAAACACCAACAGCACAGACCCTGAGCACAAGAATTAATAAATGGGACCTCTCGAAACTGAGAAGCTTTTGCAGGGCAAAAGACACAGTCAATAAGACAAAAAGACAGCCAACAGAATGGGAAAAGATCTTCACCAACCCCACATCTGACAGAGGATTGATCTCCCTCCACAATATATAAAGAACTCAAGAAACTAGACATCAAAATACTGAACAGTCCAATTAAAAAATGGGCTAAAGAGCTAAACAGAGAATTCACAAAACAAGAACTACAAATGGCTGAAAGACATTTAAAGAAATGCTCAACATCCTTAATCATCAGAGAAATGCAAATCAAAACGACTCTGAGATACCACCTTACACCTGTCAGAATGGCTACGATCAAAAACACCAATGACAGCCAATGTTGGAGAGGATGTGGAGCGAAGGGAACACTCCTCCACCGTTGGTGGGAATGTAAACTTGTACAACCACTGTGAAAATCAGTATGGCGGTTTCTCAGAAAATTAGGAATCGAACTACCTAGACCCAGTCATCCCACTCTTGGGCATATACCCAAGGAATGCTGATTCATACCATAAAGATACATGCTCAACTATGTTCATAGCAGCACTATTTGTAATAGCCAGAACCTGGAAACAACCTAAATGCCCATCAACGGAAGAATGGATGGAAAAAATGTGGTACATATACACAATGGAGTACTACTCAGCAGAGAAAAACAATGAAAGCATGAAATTTGCAGGCAAATGGATGGAACTAGAAAAAATCATCCTGAATGAGGTAACCCAAACCCAGAAAGACAGTCGTGGTATGTACTCACTTATAAGTGGATTCTAGATATAAAATAAAGAACAATCAGACCACAGCCCATAGAACCATAGAGGCTATATATATAGTATGGAGGTCCCTAGGACGACTGTGGCTTATAATAAATTTCGGTTCTACTCAATTATTGAAAAAAAAAAAAGCCAAACGAATGGAAACACATGAACTATGAACCAAAGGCTGAGGGGCCTCCAGCTGGATCAGGCCCTCTGAATAGGTGAGACAGTTGATTGGCTTGATCAGTTTGGGAGGCAACTAGGCAGTGGGACCAAGTCCTGTGCTCATTGCATGAGTTGGCTGTTTGAAACCTGGAGCTTATGCAGGGACACTTGGCTCAGTCTGGGAGGAAGGGACTGGACCTGCCTGGACTGAGTCTACCAGGTTGATTGCAGTCCTGGGGGGGGGGGGGGGAATTTGCCCTGGAGGAGGTGGGAATGGGGGTAGGCTGGGGGTAAGGGAGGGGGTGGGAGGGGAGAGAATAGGGGAACCCGTGGCTGATATGTAGAACTGAATGAATGGTATTGTAAAATAAAATTAAATTAAATTTAAAAAAAAACAATAAATAAATAAATAAGGTGGAGAGCAATAAAAAAAAGAATCTAGAGTTATGGTACTGTCTGCAGTGTTAAAAGAAAAACTCTGGTGGATCATACCCTTTCCAATATATTTTGATTAGAGACTTTCACTCTTGATTCTATACAACTGCTCATGTCAGAGAGCACAGCTGGAAGGTGAGGCCAGACACATCATCAGTGAGGAAGCCTGACACTGTGAACAGTCTCTATCTACATTAAAAGCAAATACAGTTCTCTTGTGTTCATTGTCTCCCAGTTTCTCTCCTCCCTTTCCTCTCCATAGCCTCACTCCTGCCTCCCAAAACATAAATTAAACTGTCTTTAAACCTACTAGCTATTTAAGTTTATCCTTTCATTAAAAACTGCCATATAGTTTTGCTTATTTTTTCCCCTCAGAACCCAACATTATTTCCTGACACATTTCAAGTCACTTAGAATACAATTCCAGAATGACATATATTAAAATCCCTAATATTTTAATTATTCCTAATGAGACTTTTGTGTCTTTCAGGTGTTTTTGATGACTGGCAAATTTATTTTCCCTTTTGTTTATAAAGCAGATAGAACTAGAGTGAAAAAATATACTTAGTACTTGCTTAGTAACTAGTAAAGTAATTTAAGATTGCTACAATATATTTGAGTTTCTAGTTTACTTTGAACAGAGATGATTCCTGAAGCTTTTATTTGTGGAAAAATTCCAACATCCACAAAAGAGTCACAAACTGAAAAACCGTACTCTAATATGTTGATGAAATATCTCTGAAGATGGATATAGATCTTACACATTTTTTATAGTTTTAGGCTTGGATATAAATACTACAATAAAAAGCTAGTTATAGATATGAAAGATAAACTTTGAAACATATGAATGTCTTCTGACATAAATATTACAAAGAAATGCATGATCAAATCTTACTTGGTATAGAAAAACAGACTACAACCAGCTTCTAAATTAGTTGTATAGTAACTATTTACTGAGTGCTTCCTATATACAATAAACACATACGAATACATAGTAACTAAGTCTGGAAAAGTCTGGCCCATGCTATAAAACATGCTTCTCCATTAACAGAGTCTGTAATGTACATATATAATTCTAATGTAAGGAAGAGATTAAGACATGTTCTACGGGTTATTTATAACTGAAATGCTATGGAAGTTTAGCTAGTGGAGGGCTATATCTGTCACTGGGACTGGGGTAGTGGCAGATAAGAAGACAAGCTTCCTGTGAGAAACATCGTTTAAATTGTGGTTAACGAAACAAGACAGGGATTGGGACACCCAGAGAAGTCCCTAAAAGGGTGTTTTGAAAGATGCCATAAATAGCATGAGCAAAGACAAAGGACACAGATTGTATAGTGCAAGGTTGAAACTAGAAACATAATTAGAAAAAGTAAAGCCCTTCTCCAAGCAGGTAGAGTCCCTTGCCATAGTTCACAGCCTAAGAAGCAGAAGGCCAGCTGGATTTTAACTGACGCTGGTTCCCTTACCCAGGCATTTTCCCCTTAACAACCTGATGGCCATGTGGAACAAATCGGAGCATGTGTATGGAGAACACAGAGGAACAGCAGCAGTCACTGAGAGACTTATTAAACATTGACTCTACCCTTGCTGTGCAGCTTTACTTCAGGTAACTCACACCCTTACTACAGAGTTTATTTTCTGGGAATTGAAACAGTATCAATGTCTAATAAAGGAGTCTATAGACTAATGAGAAAATAATATCAAGTGCCCTGCACAAAGGTTGGTAGTCAATGCGGATTCTCAACAAATGATCAAAGTGGTAATGTTTTCACATAATAGAAAGGAAATAAGAAGACTGTTAAAAAGTCTAGAAAGGTCAACAGGACCTGAAATCCTGAGCTGACATATTTTCAAATTTCTGAGGAATCAAAATATCTACTGCTGTGTGACTTCTGGAAAGAACAGAACACCTGCCTATTCACTCCAGACAGGGCACTGGTGACAGGCCAAAATAGCTATTCCACCCAAGTCCAGTTCAGTAAACCAGTAATTTTCCTGGAATTACAACAGCACAGATGAGGGGTTACTTGTAGGAGGACGGACAACTCAAAGGCAGCTACATTACCAAAAAGTTCATCCCAGCATGGGTAAAAGTCATATAAAGTACCACGCGCTAATTGACTGCGCCAGAAGAAGCAAAGTGCTAGAGAGGTCCCCAGAAATCCACAAAGATACCTCCACAATAGATTACCGGCAATGGTTGAGAGACAGCCCAAACTGACCTACTCTGGTGATGGGATGGCCAAACCCCCTAACTGTCGTGGCAGAACTCTCTCTCATCCAATGACTGATGGAAGTGGATGCAGAGATCCACGGCCAGACCCCAGTTGGAGCTCCGGGAGTCCAATCAGTGAGAAAGAGGAGGGATTGTATGAGCAAGAGATGTTGAGACCATGATTGGAAAAAGCACAGGGACAAATAGCCAAACTAGTGGAAACACATGAACTATGAACCAACAGCTAAGGAGCCCCCAACTGGATCAGGCCCTCTGGTAAGTGAGACAGTTGATTAGCTTGATCTGTTTGGGAGGCATCCAGGTAGTGGGACCGGGACCTGTTCTCAGTGCATGAGCTGGTTTTTTGGAGCCTGGGGCCTATGCTGGGACACTTTGCTCAGCCTGGGTGAAGGGAGAAGGGGGCTGGAACTGCCTGGACTGAATCTACCAGGCTGAGCTGAATCCCCAGGGGAGTCTTTGCCCTGGAGGAGATAGGAATGGGAGGTAATTGGGGGGAGGGCAGGAGGAGGGAGGACAGGGGAATCCGTGGCTGATATGTAAAATTAAATTAAATTATAAAATTAAAAAAAATAATAATAAAAGAAAAAGAAAAAAGAAAAAAAAAGTGGGGCTGGAGAGATGGCTCAGAGGTTAAGAGCATTGACGGCTCTTCCAGAGGTCCTGAGTTCAATTCCCAGCAACCACATGGTGGCTCACAACCATTTGTAATGAGATCTGGTGCCCTCTTCTGGCCTGCAGACATACATGCAGGCAGAACATTGTATACATAATAAATAAAATGGAAGGAAGGGAAGGGAAGGGAAGGGAAGGGAAGGGAAGGGAAGGGAAGGGAAGGGAAGGGAAGGGAAGGGAAGGGAAGGGAAGGGAAGGGAAGGGAAGGGAAGGGAAGGGAAGGGAAGGGAAGGGAAGGGAAGGGAAGGGAAGGGAAGGGAAGGGAAGGAAGGGAAGGGAAGGGAAGGGAAGGGAAGGGAAGGGAAGGGAAGGGAAGGGAAGGGAAGGGAAGGGAAGGGAAGGGAAGGGAAGGGAAGGGAAGGGAAGGGAAGGGAAGGGAAGGGAAGGGAAGGGAAGGGAAGGAAGGGAAGGGAAGGGAAGGGAAGGGAAGGGAAGGGAAGGGAAGGGAAGGGAAGGGAAGGGAAGGGATGCCACCCTCATGAGAGGGTTACAACTCTCCTTCATATTTGGCAAGAAGAGGCAGGGACTCCAAAATTATCTATCCTCCTTAGACAAGCAACCAAACAAAGATATTAGGCTATCAAACTGGCTTGAATGTCTCTTAGCAGGTATCAGTTATAACATGGATATAATTTAAAAGAGAACCTGGCAATGATTCTGGTAAAGACTATGATGTTGCTGTAACAATAAACTCCTGACTCCATTTTATATTCTAGTATCGGGGGGTAATTTCAAATTCTATATATCTTAGTGTTTAAACAAGGAAGACAGGTGGCTAGACAGATACCAATCCACACACTCACATGAATACATATATATCAGTGTATTATGTGGTATGTACTCATAGTAACACAGTAACACACCAATCTGCACACTCACATGAATACACATATATCAGTGTATTATGTGGTGTGTACTCATAGTAACACAGTAACATACCAATCGGCACACTCACATGAATACACATATATCAGTGTATCATGTGGTGTGTACTCATAGTAACACAGTAACATACCAATCTGCACACTCACATGAATACACATATATCAGTGTATCATGTGGTATGTACTCATAGTAACACAGTAACACACCAATCCCCACACTCACATGAATACACATATGTATCATGTGGTATGTACTCATAGTAACACAGTAACATACCAAGGGAAAGGCCCCTGAGCCAAATCTTTCCTGCAGGCATACAGAACCTCAAAGACTCAGGAAAAATAAAGAAAAACTTTAAGTTCTAAGCATCATCAAGGAGCTGGGAAGATTTTTGAGGCTCGATTCACCATATATCTGTTAATAGATTTTGTCTTTTTTTTTTTTTTTGGTTTTTTTCGAGACAGGGTTTCTCTGTGTAGCTTTGCGCCTTTCCTGGAGCTCACTTGGTAGCCCAGGCTGGCCTCGAACTCACAGAGATCCGCCTGGCTCTGCCTCCCGAGTGCTGGGATTAAAGGCGTGCGCCACCAACGCCCGGCAGATTTTGTCTTTTAAATAAACAACTGTAGTTAATATCTATACATTTGAGAATACGTAACTAACAAGAATTGGTCTACAGCCATTATTCTTGGTAGCTATGTTTTTACACATATCTTCTGATTAAAAAAATTAAGTCATAGCTGAATAGATCTATGCAAGTCACTTTTATTCTGTTTTGAGGTTTGTTTTTTTTTACTCTTAGATTTTATTTTGTGCATGTGTGCGTGCGTGCGTGCGTGCGTGCGTGCGTGCGTGTGTGTGTGTGTGTGTGTGTGTGTGTACACGTGGGTCCATATAGACCAAAAGAGGGTGTTGAGTCTCCTGGAGCTGCAATTACAAGTGACTATGAACAACCCTTTGTGGGTACTGGAAACCGAGAACTGATCCTCTGAAAGAGCTGCAAGCTGCATATTTTCTCTCCAGACCTGCCTCGGGTTATTTTCAATTAATGTGTACATTAGTGCTCTGAATCACTTCTCTGGATGATTAAATTTGGGTGATATGATATAGAAAAACATTCTAGGCATGCTCAGTAAATGGTGAGCTGCAGTTAAAATCAAATTGATGTAACTAACTTTGTTTTGTGCACAAAAGGTTTATTTCAGGCCACAAAGGGAGAACTGGAGGTGGTATTCTGGACAGCAGGCTAACATTTGCTCTATAGTCTCTAAGTCTGAAAGCAAGACAGGTAGAACAGAACCATGTATAGCTGGTGCCTGAGTGTCTGCTCTACTAGAATGAAACTTTGATATTTTCTTTGCTCTTAACCAGAACTAATGGACTTGGAGTGAAAACTGTTATCCCTTGAAATATATTTCTGATGATAACAATGAGTCACCATGCCTTATTATTTGCATCTTACAAAAAGAAGTATCAACAAAAATATATAATTATTTTATAGTCTAAAGCTAAATTTGTGTTCAACTCCTTATAACACTTAGCAACAAAAAATACTGAATTTTTAATATCAGTTGCAAGGAAGTAATATTGTTTTAGAAAACAACACATAACAGAACTAGTAAGTTCTCATCACATTTATATTCCAAGGAGATTTGGACATAACTCCATACAACTAAGCAATACAGAAAAATAAGCCATGTGCAAACACTAAATAGAAGTAATTCACTTCAAGATGGTTTTTATACTGTGGAAAAGTTCCTACAGAGTATTATACTGGCTAAGAGTGCTCATATACATTTCAAAGCAGCTGTCTTGAGCTTTGTAAAACCAATTCCAACATATACACTTTAATTAACGAGCCTATAGTCACTTCTGTTAATCAAAGTTCCTATTTCAGGTCTGGTTAAACTTACATTACAATTTGTCTAAAATTTCATTTGTCACTTAATTTTGAAAATGCAAAAAATAATTTAATTTAAAATACACTTTAGAATATAAGTAACATCTACAAAGCCAATTTTTCTATAAAATTATTATCTAGGATAAATAAGAAGTTTCCATAAAAGGGGATGGGCCCAGGGGGATACTGGAGAGATGGTTCAGTGATTAAGAGCACTTGCTTCTCTGATAGAAAACCTAGATTTGGCACCAGAATGGAGACTCATTTACATACATATAGGCAAACACATAAAGTAAAAATAAATAAATCTTAAAAATCAAAAGGGACAATTCATTCAACATTCCTTATATTAATAAGAGCTTTTCTTGCTCAAAATGAGAATTTTTCAGGAAAATTCACCTTCCCTTCAAATTTCACAACTATTTCACTGAAATATCACATAGTTGCCTTCACAGAAAATATCACAGAAAAATATTTTTATAAAACAATATGCCTACAAGCGCAAAACAACATTTTCTAAGATATTTTGCCTTCTGAATCCTATTAACTTTGTTATTCAGTCATAAAATTTTATTAAATCTGCTCCTTTACTCATTTTAGTCTTAAATTGTCAAATTTAAAACTGATCTGAACAACACATTAAAATTAGAAAAAACATCATCATTAGCCTGTGATAAACAATGGCTTGCAATTAAGAAAAAGACTAGTAACTCTCATTTCAGAATATAATGGACACCTAAAAGTCTTCTGAAGATTCTTCTCTTAAGAGCTGCACACCCTAGAACAGACGTAGACAACAACAGGGCCCGTGGCAACGGCTCAGTGCCTAAAGTGTTCACTACCCAAGCCTGAGGACCTGAGTGTGAGGCCTGCAGGGACAGCCAGTCTACCAATCAGCAGGTTCAAAACTTACTAGCCACCTAACCTCTGTGGTTATAACTCAAAACCTAAGCTGGAAAGTGATCTAGGAAGATAGACAATGTGGCCTCTGCGCACATGTGCACACCTATACACAAATGTGCACTCACACATAAATATATGTACACACAAATACAACAAAACATGCCAGCTTCACTATTTTATAACTTTCAGTCTTATTGTTCATCATAAAACTACTCAGTACCACTATCATCAAAACATGAAGTGTGTAGTCTAAATGTATTATTTGCATTTCTTTTTTTAACAAAAAAATCAATGAACTAGTTTATAATTTTAATACCAGGAAATTAGGATTTGATGAAATTCACTTGTATAATAATGACCAAGTGTTAAAATTCTCTGTTCTACCTTTTACAGTTTTCCACAACATCTTTTATGAACAGGTATGAACAGGGGTACAATTAAGATAATTTTCCATTTAGCAAGACAAAACCAACAAACACGTTTTTGTTTACATGGGAAAAACACATTCTGAAGCACATATCTGAAAATCATAGCTAACTTACCCATGGTATATATTTGAATGAAATTTCTTGTCTGTCATTAACTTTTCCAGGTTCCTGCTTTGAGTTTCCTGCCTTGGCTTCCCTTGATGTTAGACTATGAGCCAAATAAACCATTTCCTTCCCAAGTTGTTTTCAGTCTGCATTTTATCACAGCAACAGAAAGCAAACTAGAAACAATATATATGACAAGAACTACTATGCTATGCATCTTTCAATCAGAAGAACCAGAGGTTAGGTAGCTAATAAGGGCACTAGGAAAGGAAGGAGTATTTCAAGAAAGAAGAAATGGAATACTGTGCTATACAGTGATAAAGGAGGAACTAGAATAGGATGAAATGGGGTAGGGGATGGGAGGGCAGGGTAAAGGAGGAAATATGGGGAAGGACAACTAACACTAAGGGCATTTTGAAAAGCTATATGGAAACCTATTACTGTAGAACTTCCTAAAATATTTTATGTATATATAAGAATTTAAATGGAGTCACCATATAGTGAAGGAGACAATTCCTCGACTAGACATCTTATGCCACCAAGTAAAACCTCCAGTGCCAAGAATGGGTTACATCTTGTTGAATCATTGGCTAAAGGGATCCCACAGAACACCCACACACACACCTCCACAAATATTATATGCTATTGCCAAGGCTATTGGTCATTCTCCACAACTTAATGATAAGCCCTACTGCTGAAGATACTACTTACTTATGCTATTGAACATAGAGAAATTAAGCTGGTGCCCAACTAGAAGCTTCACCTCTATTGACTAGTATTCATGGTACTGAAAGGTACTTTGCACACTACCAGAGGAGAAAAGAAAGTATCATTATCCTCCAGTTACAAACCCTTTGACCTACAACAGTGACCTGCCTTCAAATACACTAGTGCAACAGTGCTACAAAGGTTATGGGAGTAACCATCAACGGTTTAGTTGAATCTAAGGCCCACTCTGGGTATGAAATGGATCCCATACCTGACACTACTAAAGTGGCCATGAATCTAAGACTAGAACAGGCCATGAGCCCTGGCTCGTTACTAATACTATTATTACTACTACTATTACTCTGCTAAAGGAACACAGCAACAAAATGACTCCTAGTGACTTCTGCTGTGCCCACTGACCAGTGCTCAACCCTCATCAGAGAATCTTCTTGCAGGAATTAGAAGCTGGTAATTAACACAGAGTTAACAGTGTTCAGAGAGTGCAGAGTGAGTGACTTTGGAGTACTCGGTCCTAAATGAGATATCTCTATCCAACCCTTCCCCTCAAGGCTCAGAGATCTATTTGGAAAAAGAAGGCAGAAAGACTGTAAAGGCCAAAAGTAGATTCCAGACACAGCAGGGCTCATACACATATGAACTGACAGAACACACAAGACCTGCACACGTCCAAACCAGACAAAATCAGCATGGAGACGGGCAAGGGACATAAGGCTCACCCCTAATCAAGAAGTTATTTACAACTGATACCTGCTGGAAAGGGGAAAAATCTACTTTCTCCAATGGAGTGTCACTGGGTGTATCAACCACATTCCAGGGAAGGTCTCATGCCCAGGAGCAGTTGGCCAACACAAAACAGACTCCGTTGTTGTAGACTATTTTAAGGTCTGTTACATTTGTTTATGCTGTGGAACATTTTTTTTAATGATGCAAAGATGTGTTTCATTCTTTTATGTAGCATTTGTTTAACTCTGTGAAGCTGTGTTACTGTGCCTGTCTAAAACACCTGATAGTCTAATAAAGAGCTGAATGGCCAATAGTGAAGCAGGAGGAAGGATAGGCGGGGCTGGCAGGCAGAGAGGATAAAAAGGAGAAATCTGAGAGAGTAGAAATAGCCAAAGAAGGAGGAGGACTTCAGGGGTCAGTTACCCGGCCACCCAGCCACCCAGCCAAACACAGAGTACAAAGGAAAGAAAAGGTATACAGGAATAGAGAAAGATAAAAGCCCCAAGGCCCAAGGTAAATGGAATAATTTAAAGTTAAGAAAAGCTGGCTGGAAACAAGCCAAGCTAAGGCCAGGGGCATTTATAATTAAGAATAAGCTTCCGTGTGAGACTTATTTGGGAGCTGGGTGGCAGGCCCTATAAAAAGAACAAAAACAACAACACTCCATGTTTGTTTGCTTGTTTGTTTTACACTTTTTGGTTCTGTGCTTTTTGATCTTTGTGGATTTTTGTTATTGTTGTTGGTTGGTTGGTTTTGATTTTCACTATTCATTTCGGGTGAGGGTGAAGTTGGGTGGGTAAAGAGGTAGGGAAAATCTGGGAGGAGTTGAGGGAAGGGAAAGAATATGACCCAAATATACTGTATGAAAAAACATTTGTAATTTAATTTAAAATGTGTGTATTTTCTAGTTCTAAACCACCTACATGTATATTTAAATTTGTAGTACATATATATGAGAGATAGTCAGTTCAAACTTATGAAAAATTAAAGACTGCTTCTAGGTATGCAGAAAACTCATCTTTGCTTATTTCACAGGGTTTTTTGTTGTTTTGTTGTTTTTGTTTTTAATTGTCCTGGTCATTTTTCTCTCTGCCTAGAGACCTACCACCAAGTATTTGGGAGATTTTCTGGTTCTATACCTGCTATTTGCCAAACTGAAGTGACTAGCACCACAATCCTAAGCATAAATTATTATAACATTGGGTGATTAATTAGGTAGTCAGTTTTACAGGAACACTATGTTTTAATAGACATGTTTTGGGACTCCTTGAGGTTCTCAAACTATGATATGAAATACAAGGTTAGGAATAATGGCACTATGATGAGGTCTGACTCAGAGTAGTGCTTTGAGGTAAGAAAGTACAAAACGGGAACATTCTGTGAGAAGTCTACTTTTTCTTGAGAAAGTGGCTAAACTATCCTCAGAGCTATATCTAACTTGAGAACGTCCAGACTGGAAGATGCTGATTATTTTTAAAAGAGGTTATTCCTTCATCAATTTTTGCACATAGAAAGAGACTTTTATCTGTCCGGTCATTCTCATTTCACTGACTACAGTCTAATCTCAATTGTACAAGTTCCTGAAAAAGATTCAGGAAAATCAAACATCTCGGGAAGGCCTGCAGGAGAGCTGATGGGGCTGAGAATAAAGGAATATACCATCTGACCAGATTTTAAGATTAAAACATTTTTCAAAGTACATAAAATTGATTTCAGAGTGCATGTAGGAATGTTTCTTCATGAAAAGTAGGGCATGAGTAAGATGAACTTTGAATACTGAGTGATAGATAGAAAGATGGAAAGAAAAGTACATGTAGAAATATCCCTAAACATGGGAATAGTTAGGAGTAAGGCTGACAAGAACAGACGCATGTCTGGGAAAATAAGGAAACTGTCCTATCTACTAGGTCAGAGATAAACTTTAACATGAAGGCACAGGCTACATATCTCACTTTTCTTTCTTAGTTTCTTCTACTCTTTACTTTCCCATGGAAGTAAAAGAAGTTATAACTTTATTATTTTTTTATTTTAATTTTTTTTTGTTTTTTTTTTTTTTTTTTGTTTTTTTTTTTTTTTTTTTTTTTTTTTGGTTTTTTCGAGACAGGGTTTCTCTGTGTAGCTTTGCGCCTTTCCTGGAACTCACTTGGTAGCCCAGGCTGGCCTCAAACTCACAGAGATCCACCTGCTTCTGCCTCCCGAGTGCTGGGATTAAAGGCGTGCGCCACCTCCGCCCGGCTATTTTTTTTTTTTATTTTTATTAGACAAAAAAAGAGGAAATGTGATATTTTATTTGTATGTTAGTAAATAAAGTTTTCCTGGAGATCAGAGGAAACAGCAAGTCATTTTAAGTAAATATAGAAGTCAGGCAGTGGTAGCACACGCCCTAAATCCGATCACTTGGCAGGCAGGGTCTCTGCGTGTTCAAGGCCATACTAGGGAACAGAGTCAAGCTGGGTAACACATGCCAGTACCAACCCCAGTACCAACCATAGAGACCTGGAGGTCTGTAGAGACAGGCAGTGACAAGGAAGTGACAATGAGGGCAGAACAGCAAGGCAATAAAGCCGCTGGTAAGACAGGAAGTAACACACATTTGGAAGCTGCAGAGTTGGTGAGTTAAGATTGGCTAGTGGCTTCTCTGATCTCTAAGGTTTTCACTCCTATATGTGGCTCCATGTTTTTTATTTAATAAGACTGCTTAGAAATTCAACTACACACTCTTTACTTCCCGCGGTGCCCCATTTGCAAATACATTTACTTGTGATTTATTACAAATGTTATTGTGGGTTTCTCCAGTCCTCTGTGGATTATAACAGTATAAAAAATACATTTATATTAGGATCATCAAATGAGGTCAGATATTTTTAAAGTTTATTGAATCAGAATCAATGAGAAAGTCTACACAAATATTTAAGTGGGAGAGTGTTTGGTTATTGTTTGGGTTTGTTTGTTTCAGGTTTTTTGTTGTTGTTGTTTTTAAGAGCAAAAAAAAGAATACTAGCTAGGCGGCAGTGGCTCACGCCTTAGATCCCAGCACTCCAGAAGCAGAGCCAGGCAGATCTCTGTGAGTTTGAGGCCAGCCTGGTCTACAGAGTGAATTCCAGGACAGGCACCAATACTACACAGAGAAACCCCATCTGGAAAAACAAAACAAAACAAAAACAGAATACTATACGAAAAATATGATCATGCCTGACTTCAAAATATATTACAGAACCACAGTAATAAAAAAATAGCATGACTGGCATAAAAACAGACATATAGATTAGTGTAATAGAATAGAGGACCCAGATATAATTCCACACAATTTCAACTATGTAATTTTTGAAAAGATGTAAAAAAAAAAAAAAAGATACACCTTGGAGAAAGGACAGCATGTTCAGCATATGATGTTGAGAAATCTGGATATCAATATGCAGGACAATGAAACTCAATCCTTAACTCTCATCTTTTACAAAAAAAAACAAAACAAACAAACAAAAAAACAACAACAACAACAAAAAAACCTCCAAATGGAAATGATTATAACTTAAGACCAGACACTCTGAAAGTACTAAAAAAGGGGGTTATGTTTCAATACATAGGCTCAGGTAGACGCTAAATAGGAATACAGAAGTACAAGAAGTAAAACCAACAATCAAAAGACAGGATCTCATAAAACAAAACAAAACAAACCCCTCCATACAGAAAAAGAAACTGTCAATTGAGTAAATAAGCGGCCCTTAGAATGGCAGAAAATCATTGTCAGCTATACATCTGACAAAATACTAGTGTCACGAATACAGATAATTCAAAAAATTAAACACCAAGAAAATAATCCAATTTTAAAAATGGGTTACAGAATTAAACAGATCTCAAAGGAAGAGATACAAATGACTAAGAAACACTTTTAGAAGTGTTCAACATCTTTAGGGAAATGCAGCTAAAAACTACTTTAAGATTACATCCTAGTTAGACAGTGATCATCAAGAATACAGATGACAACAACTGCTAGCTAGGATACAGGAAAAGGGAGATTACATTACATACTGATGGTGGGGATATAAACTAGTGCAGCCACTTTGGAAATCAGTCTGGAATTTTCTTAAAACACATGCACACACATTAGAAATAACGCTAGCATATGACCTAGCTATACCACTTATGGACATATACCCAAAGGACTCTATAACTTCAGAGATACCAGTACATCCATGGTCATTGCTGCTTTATTCACAAAAGCTGGAAAATGAAAGCACTCTATATGTTTATTAACTGATAAATGAATAATGAAAAATCAGGGTGCAACACAATGAAATTTTATTCAGCTAAAAAGATAAATGAAATCTGCAGGCAAATTGATGGGACTTGGAAAACTTAGAGTGATGTAACCCCAAAACAGAAGGATAAACACCACATGTTCTCTTTTATATGTAGACCCTAACTTTGACTCTTTCTTGTTTAAGTTGGAGTACCTATGGAAGCAGGAAATTGGGAAGGAGATATTTGGGGTAAGGCATCTTCAGGATGCCTTTTACACAAGTAAAAGTAAAGTTGAAAGGGGAATATTAATAGTGGAAAGGGTTAAAGTGAGAGGAGAGTGGGAGAGCTGGGGAGACAAGAGAAGAAGAGTAGAGAAGACTAGTCAAAGTAAAGACTGTATGAAAAAGACGTGGGAACCTATATTGTAAATCAAATAAAAATGCAAAGAAAAAGTGAAGGGTATTTACCTTGCATAGCTAGATAATTCAGCTCCTAGAAGCAGTGAGTTACAAAAAAATAAAAATAAGGGCCGGGCGTTGGTGGCGCACGCCTTTAATCCCAGCACTCGGGAGGCAGAGCCAGGCGGATCTCTGTGAGTTCGAGGCCAGCCTGGGCTACCAAGTGAGTCCCAGGAAAGGCGCAAAGCTACACAGAGAAACCCTGTCTCGGAAAACCAAAAAAAAAAAAAAAATAAAAATAAAAAATAAAAAATAAAAATAAATAAAAAAACTCCCAGCCACAGATATGACATGCTTCCTGTAGGAGTTGTGATCAGGGAGACCTCCAAAACATGTCAGATTCTTGTTAGTCCCTTTGGTTGCCCAACAGAACTAAAGGATAAGACCCTATTGCCAAAGACACCATATAATTCAGTAGTAAGACATATAAAAACCAAGCAGGAAAGGAGCTGGAAATTTCCTCCCTACTGACTAGCAGTCAAGAGATAGAAGGTGCTATGACAGATGCCTGAATAAGGTACCATTTTCTTTTTCCTTTTTTGGGGGGGCGGGGGGACCTAGAAGGAGATCATACTAAATTGTCTTGGGGAACAGTTGTAATGCTACCATTTTTGAGCACTGTTCCCCAAGACAATTTAGTATGATCTCCTTCTAGGTACAAAACAGCTTTGTTTTGTTTTAAAGTATATGTGTGGGTGCAATGGATCATGGCAGAGTTCACTATCACACTGTCTACTAACACAATTAAAACAACAGCCTGAGTTTGTTTTTTGAAAAAGTTCTATGGTAAAGTAAGCTTGAAAAGGGCATGACTGGAAGCAAAAAAAAAAAAAAAAAAAAAAAAAAAGCTATAAACTTATTTCTCTAAGTCTGTATCTTCTCTGAAAGTTAAAAAAGAAAAAGAAAAAGAAACCTGCAGATATAATACTGGGAATTTTGTTTCATTATAGTCTGCTTTAGGGGAGGAGGAACCTTAATTTTTCTATTAATTAACAATTACTAATACATGATGAAAATAAAGGCTTAAAATATAACCACTGCTCTTATTATTCACATACATACCACACAGGGGGAAAGGAATTTTTAATTTTCTTTGGTATTCCCACCAACCATAATAAGCAACCCCAGCTATAACTCTCAAGTTTTAATGGAAACTAGAACAAAGCGTCCTTGAGCAGCAAGAACAGGGGAGTACCACTACATAGGCCCTCCTGCTCTTAATATCAATATTTAATGAGAATTGTTATTTGAAATAGTAAAACCAAAAAGATCAATGAATATATAAAGACCTGACTGAGTCACAGAATTTTAAATATGAAATATTTAAAGAACAAATGAGGAAATGGTAAAGATGAGAATTTTAGATGATTTGTTCAAATCCTCTCACTGATCCAGAAAAGGCAGTAAGTGTAGCACTAAATTCTTTCCTGTAAGAATACTTTGATAGAATATTACCAAAATACATTTTCCATAATTTCTTAAAATATTAACAGAAATAGAAACCAAAAGTGAACAGGAAGAAAAACTTGTAAATCTGATGAATTATCCATCAATGAAAAACAATAAAAATTTAAATACATAATGATTTAACGTTCCAGTTTAAATTACTTCATTACACAATTGAAGACTAACTTCTTACACTGTAGACCTCACTATGAAATTATTATGAAGTTTTAGTCTGGGGGTGGCCCTTTGGCCATAGGATTAACCTGATCCAACTGGAATATTAGGTCTTCACCCAGGCTAGAGATTCTATTATTAGCTCCTCCAGTCTTCCCTTATGGACCTCTAACTGCTACTCTAAAATTGAGAGACCTTGGAATTCAGTTATCTTTTAAATTTAGATGGAGGGGGCATTACACAAACATCATTCCATGGAGGATTGTACAGGAAAGCAAAACAGTGCCTTCAAAGAATTCTTCAGAAATTTGGACTGTACCTTGGTATTTGTTTGTTTTGCTCTGATTTATACTTTCTAGGAATAAAACCCATGACCTCACCCAAAAAAAGCAAACACTACCACTGAGCTACAACCTGACTCTGAACTGATAATTTACTCTAGTTTATGGAAGATGGGATGCTTCTACTGTAATTTTCTTCCCTAGTTCATAGTAAATATGCCTGATATTGTTCAAATCTCTGCCAGGAAGGTAGTGTGTGTGTGTGTGTGTGTGTGTGTGTGTGTGTGTGTGTGTGTGTACATACATATATATACACACACATATACATACACACACACACACACACACACACACACACACACATATATATATATATATATATATAGAGAGAGAGAGAGAGAGAGAGAGAGAGAGAGAGAGAGAGAGCTGAAAATTCAACCACTTGTAGATAAAAGGGTTTGATCTTGAAGGATAGTCTACCATAAAATAAAACATTTTAAAATACCACAAAAAACATACAAACAAAACACTTTAGGGCTGGCAATAGTGGTTAATGTGTTTGTAATCAAGCCTGTGACCTAAGTTCAGTCCACAGGACTCACATGCTAGAAGAAAAATATTAACTATCACAGGTTGTCCTCTAAACCATGCCAAACTCAACACATACATAAATAAATTTAATTTTAAAAGGTCAATTTACATTACTGAATCGAAAGAATTAACATAATCCAAACAATAATCCTAGTGGAAAGAACAGGAAGGTTTGTCACACCGTGTATATTTATCTTTAACTTACATCTAATACATTCAAGTCACCAAACTGACCCATAACAAAAACTTGTACAAGCCAATCATCCTGTGGAAGGCAGTCATAAAGCTTAATAGCCACCCTCATCTTGAAGGGAAGGGAGAAACTACCATTAAGCTACAGGGTCACAACTATTCATGATGGAGTTTTCTGGAGGACAAAATAAAAATCCTGAATCTTTTTGTTGTACAATTTTATGTTCACAAAGCATGTGTGTTGTAGAATATTATTTTAAGGTGTGTTGCTTTTGTTTATGTTGCACTTTTTTCATCTGTGAAGCTGTGTTACTGTGCCTGTCTAAAACACCTGATGTTCTAATAAAGAGCTGACCGGCCAATGGCGAGGCAGGAGAAAAGATAGGCGGGGCTGGCTGACAGAGAGAATATATAGAAAGAGAAATCATCCCATTGTCCCAGCCCCAATGCCAGCAGTCCTTCTCTAGGAACCCGCTGGCCAAGCCTGCCAGAGAAGTCAGCAGGCCAGAGAAGCAGGTAGGAGAGTTTCAGATCTTCACTCTCCATCCTCCAAATCCAACCCCAGGGTCGCATCCCCAGCACCTTAGCAGGCTGCCTGCAGTGGCCTCTCCTCACTCGATACTCCCATTCCCAGGGGACTAAGCAAGTCCTGGGAAACCCTGCTTTCATTCCTCTGGTGAACCCCGTAAGGCCCTACCCCAGCCCCCATTCCTAAGTGCCAGCTCCCAATACCTAGAAACACATTTTACCTGGAACTCTCAGTGGCCACACTGGCAGGATGCCAGAAGCATTCCCTACCAGGCAACACACAGTCACCACCCTCTCCTAAGAACCAGAGAGGACACAGGAACCAAGGAACAAAACACCCACCCAACAGAGACAAGATCAGATATTGCGCCAAGAATTGCAATCTTTCCAAACCCAGATGCCTAGACACCAGAGTAAAAGGACAATCAATAACAGCCAAGACAACATATCTGCACTAGAGTCCAGTAACCCTACTCAGCAGGCCCTGAGAAATGCAACACAGATGAGGAGGCACAAGACAAGGAAAACAGCCCTTATGAATATGACAGAGGTTCTTAAAGAGGAAATGAATAAATCCCTCAATGAAAACACAAACAAGCAGTGGAAAGAACAATAACTTCAGAGGCAAGCCTCGCCAATAGAATATCTGAGATGAAGAAAGAATCTCAGGGAGTGAAGACACAATAGGAGAAAGCAATCAAAGAAACTGTCAAATATAAGAACTCCGGGTGGGGTTGGGGATTTAGCTCAGTGGTAGAGCGCCTAGCAAGCACAAGGTCCTGGGTTCGATCCTTGGCTCAAAGGAAAAAAAAAAAAAACAAAAAACTCTGTGCACAAAACATCCAGGAAATCTGGGACACTATTTTTTTTTTTTAAATAAAGACCAAATCTACAAATAATAGGAATAGAGGAAGGAGAAGAAACCCAGGTCAAAGTCACAGAAAGTATTTTCAACAAAATCACAGAAGAAAAGTCTTCTAAGAAGGAAGTGCCTAAAAAGTACAAGAAGCATACAGAACACCAAATAAATTGGAATAGAAAAGGAAGTCCCCTCAGCACACAATAATTAAATTTAGTGTGCTACAATTTAGTGTTGACTAAATGTACAAAATAATATTAAAATCTAAGAGGGAAAAAGATCAAGTAACATGTAAAGGCAAACCTATTCAGAATAACACCTGACTTCTCAATGGAGACTCTAAAAGCCATGATGGCCTACAGGTGTTCTGAAGACTTGAAGAGACCACAGATACCAGCCCAGACTCCTATACCCAGTAAAAGTTTCAATCACAATAGATGGAGAAGGAAAGACATTTCATGATAAAACCAGATTCATGCAGTATCTGTCTCCAAATTCAGCCCTACAGAAGGTGCTAGAAGGAAAACTTGAACCTGAAAAAATTAACCACACCCAAGAAAACACAAGGAGTAATCCCAGACCAGCAAATCAAGAGGGGAAAAAGGGGGGTGGGGGACGACACGACGACAGGAATCAACAAACACTGTTCAGTGATAACTCTCAACATCAATGGTCTCAATTCCCCCAATAAAAAGACTAACAGAATAGATGGGAAAAGATCATCCTTCTACTGAATCCAAAATAATCACTTCAGGGTAAAAGGATGGAAAAGGGTATTCCAAGAAAACAGACCTAAGAAGCAAGCTGGTGTAGTCATTTTAATATCTGACAAAACAGACTTCAAACCAAAGCTAATCAGAAGAGATAGCAAAGGATACTATATACCCATTCAAAAAAAAAAAAAAAAAAAAAAACCAAGAGGACACTGCAATTCTTAACATTTATGCACCAAACACAAGGCTACCCAAGTTCATAAAAAAAACATTACCACAGCTTAAATCACATATACTGACAGTGGGAACTTCAATACCCCACTCTCACCACCAGACCAGTCTTCTAGACAAAAACTAAGCAGAGAAGTGCTGGAGCTAATGACATTATAAACCAAATGGACCGAACATATTTACAGAACATTACACCCAAACACAAAAGAATATACCTTCTTCTCTGCCCCTCATGGAACTTTCTCCAAAACTGACCACATACTCAGATACAAAGCAAGTCTCAAGACACACAGACGCACACAGACACACACACACACACACACACACACACACACACACACACACACACAGACACACACACAGACACACACACAAAAAAAAAAAAAAACCTGAAATAACACCCTGCATCCTATCAGACCACCATGTATTAAATTATCAACAAAACCAGAAAGAAGAGAAAGCTTACAAACTCATGGAAACTGAACAACTCACCTACTAAATGAAAAATGGGTCAAGACAGAAAAACTTTCTAGAATTAAATGAAAATGAATACACAACAAATCCAACCTTATAACGGGGGTTTTAAGAGGCAAGTTCATAGCACTAAGCATCTACAAAAAAAAAGTTGAAAAAACCTCATTCTAGCAACTTAACAGCACACCTGAAAGCTCTAGAATAAAAAGAAAGCACAACCAAAAGGAATAGATACCAAGAAATAAACTCGGGAGATGAAATCAATAAAATAGAAACAAACAAAAACTAACACAAAGAATCAATAAAAAGAGTTAGTTTTTTGAGGTAGATCATAATTGATCTACTTCAAGATCCAGCTATACTACTCTTGGGCATATACCCAAAGGATGTTTCATCACACCATAGAGACACTTGCTCAACCATGTTCATTGCTGCTCAGATGAATGGATAAAGAAAACATTGTACATTGACACAATGGAATATTATTCAGCTGTTTTTAAAAAATGCAATCATAAGCCGGGCGGTGGTGGCGCACGCCTTTAATCCCAGCACTCGGGAGGCAGAGCCAGGCGGATCTCTGTGAGTTCGAGGCCAGCCTGGGCTACCAAGTGAGTCCCAGGAAAGGCGCAAAGCTACACAGAGAAACCCTGTCTTGGGGAAAAAAAAAAAAAATGCAATCATGAAATTCACAGATAAATAGAACTAGAAAAAAAAAAGATCCTGAGTGAGGTAACTCAGACCCAGGAAGACAAATATGGTATGTATTTACTTATTAGCTGTGGATATTAGCTGTTAAGCCAATGTAACCAAGCTACAATCCATAAAACCACAGAGGTTAGGTACAGAGTAAGGGAACTAGAAAGGGGGAAAAGAACAGATGGTTATGAATGGATGGGGGCAGACTGGAAAGGCAAGATCAAGTAGGAAAGGAAAGAAAGAGGACAAGGTAGGGAATATGGGCAGAGTCAGCTAAAATTAAGTACCATTTGAGTGGTACCATGGAAACTTAATACAGTAGAAGTTTCTATATATATGTGAACATGATCTAAATGAAATCACCAATGACAGGGTAAAAGAGCCCCAACTAGACATTATCTGTTACCAAATAAAGCTTCTAGTACCAGGAATGGATTACATCTAATTGAGTTGTTGGGTAAAGGGGTCCCATGAGAGCCCCCAAACAACTCAGGCTGCTCCCAAAGCTATAGGTTGCTCTCCACAAACTGTCAGTAATGCTATATTGCTGAAGACAACACCTACACAACTCATTGAACCTGGAGAAGTTGATCTGGCACCTACATAGAGCCTTCACCCTAGGGACTAGGGGTGGTACAGAGAGGTACTCTGCAGGAACTACTGAAGGAAAAAACATAAACACCAACCCAGCCACAAACCTTCTGATCTACAATGATTTCCTGCCTGCAAGATGTGCTAGTGCAACAGTGGAACAAAGCTTGTAGAAGTGATCAACCATTACTTGATCTGCTTGAGGCCCACTCTACAAGATGGAACCCACACCTAATATTGCCTGGGTCACCAAGAACCTGAGACTAGATAGCCCAAGGACCCAGGGGAAAACCAGAAACTACCGTTCTACTAAAAGAACGGAGCAATAAAAGGACTCCTGATGTCCTTCTGCTACACTCATACAGCACTGCTTGCTCTGTCATCATCAGACTAGCTTTCTCCTCTATCAGATTGGAACAAATACTAAGACTCAAAGCCAGACAACATGCAGAGAGTCAAAGACCTTGGAACATAATTTACTTGGGACTGGTGCTATACAGCCTATATTTTGACAAAACTATAAGGACATCTAAACTTCCTTACAAACAGCTGTATACTGTGAACTAAACACCTGAAATATGGTCTGAGTTAAAACAGAATGCAGAGGCAATGTACATATAAAATGAGTCTAAGTTTTATTCTTGGGAGTGAGGAGATCAATCATTCAACATCTTCAGGTTAGACGTTTTATGAAAGGAATTCAGATTCTTTATGGTGGGAGCGATGATCCAGATCACAAAAACTGTTGTTCAAAGGGCAATATGCTTAGGGAAATAAAAGCTTTCTGGGATGGAACATTAGTATAATGTCATAGAACAAAAGTAATCATAAATTGGGAAGAAGACCCATCCCTCAGTGATACATTCCTCATAAAGGGGTATCCCTACAATGAACAGGGTTTATCAGCAACAAAAATGCAACTATGAATTATCAGGTACAATGAGTCTGGAGATAGGAAGTTGACAGTGAAGAGAACAAAGGGAAAAGTTCTAGCTTTTCCTTCCTGAATGACTATGTTTCTTGTGGACAAAAAGACAATCATTCTTTATAAATATGCTATTCGGAACAAAATGTAAAATTTCCTCAAATCTGACCTCTAAACAATAAACCATTCCTGTCTAATTGTTCTTACAATACATAAAAAGTCCTTTAATAAAAATGTTACTTATTCCAACTTAAGCGCCAAAACAAAAATGCTAACTTGAAATAATAATGCTAAACCACCTGCTAGAACTCCATCGAATAATGAAAGGATTTTAAAGCATTGTGTAGTTAGGGTGATTTAATTAAGAATTATGTCCATGATGTTTATCCCATAAACATTTTCTCACAGATTTCATTTCAGGCTCCCATCTGAGAAGTGGTGCTTACTTGTGAATCAAAACATAGCACAGATTTACTAAGAACACTTTTCAAGTTTTTATAAGACTTTATACTATGAGAGCAAAAAAAAAAGTGAAAGAAATGGGAAAATAAAAATGAATGGGAAAGACAATGACTGCAAGAAAAAGAAAAATGGAAGGAAGAGGGTCTAATGGAAATTAACATCTATATTTAAGAAAAGATTTGCATTTCCACTACAAAGATGACTGTACAAAATGTTGCTAATATTTCATCAAATTCACACACAAACGCACATAGTGACTAAGTACCACAATTACTCACAAGTTCTTCTAAAAGAAACAGAATTGTAGTTGAGTCAGAAATAACAGAAGTCAGTTGAGAAACTAGTACACTGAAGCAAAATGTACTCACATTTTTTACTGTCAAAACAAGTTGGTTTTACAAACCAAAGCTGTCTAAATCCAGGGAGAATATTATCTTAACATGTTCCTGATTTTATAAAACTCAACTATTTTTGTTTTTTTTTTTTTCTTTTTTCAAGACAGGGTTTCTCTGTATAGCCTTGGCTGTCCTGGAACTTACTCTGTAGACCAGGTTGGCCTTGAACTTGGAGACATAGAGATCTGCCTGCCTCTGCCTCCTGAGTGCTGGGATTAAAGGACATGTACCACCACCACCTGGCTTCAACATTTTATTTCAAACAATTTATTTTGCATGCTACACCTCGTGACTTTTTACCCTTACACTAACTTCTTAGAGTGTTAATTTTAAAGGAATAGGGAATGTTATGTATTTCATGCTTACTCCAATTTGCTTTCATCTGAAAAAGTCAAACAGTGAAGAAATGACTTATTTTATAGACAATAAAATAGGACACAATTATCTTAGAGTATTCAATGCAAATAACTACTTGGTGAATAAATCATTTATATAAATTTAAATTGATTTTGAGTGCAATTAGTCACCAAATTCATTTGTGATTTACCTTGTTGATATAACATTATACTGGTATTCTGTATCCATGGGAAACATTTGACAAGATGAGTTTCAAAGAACACATATTACAAAAGAATAAATCAAAATAACTTAAAAGAGATTAAAATAACATAATGGATGTCATTTTGGTAAATTACTACTAATTTGTGAACTTAGGGTCCTCAGTAGTACATTAAAACTCTTTGATATAACAAGGGGAGATGTCTATGCTACCAATGCTCAACTTTTTTGTTTTACTAACTTACAAGACTGGTAAGGAAGAAGTTGATGAAACAAAAAGGTGTAATTTGTTTTAAGTTCTAGAAAAGTAGAGGAAAAGGGTATTTTCTTTTTTCTGTGCTACTATGACAAGTACACAAAAGAGAATACTGCAAAGGAAAGAGATTAATAGAACATAATAAGGCATTATATCAAAGTCTCATTTTCTACCAACAGCAGCTTATGTGTTCTGGATTTCTAAGCCCCACAGACATCAGGTTGAGTGTTTTTACAGGTTAAACCAATGGTATCTCTGAGTTATACAACAAAGTTGATACTATAGCCTGAGTTTGCCCAGAACCAGTGGCCCTGGGGCAATTGTTCACTGGACTCCTTTTTATTCTCCAAATGTTGTTTATGGGGTCACGCTAAATGACAAGGGGCATTACCCACGATGGGTAGGAAGCATGCCCCAGCTTACACAGTAGAGACTGCCGAGGTAGTCGGTTCTGTTTGTGTGCAGTGACATCATTTCCACCCTCACCCTTTCATCACATTTGGTTTTAACTCTTCTTTCTCCAAAGAACACCAGTACATCTCCAAAGTTATATCTTCTAAAAAATAATTCCCTGTAATTCTGGAAATTACTGTTTTTCACAGTAAAATCAAGAAAATTAATCAGGCAATGCTTTTGCAATACTGAATACTTACTATTTGCTGGGCAACAGCCTATGTGGCATAGACGGAAAAGTGAATGCAGACGTTTCCATGATGGTATAAATAACAATGCATTGGTATATATTTATATATTTTCTAGTGGGGGTAAATACTAAAGAGAAAAAATATTTAGGTAAGAATACAAGGGAGGATGAGATTAGTATTTTATTATCAGGTTGATTAAGAAAGCTTGATTAGTAAAGTGGTATTTTTGTAGAAATTCAAAGGGATTAAGAAGTGATTCACTCCAGGTGGTGGTGGCGCACACCTTTAATCCTAGCACTTGGGAAGCATAGGCAGGTGGATCTCAGTAAGTTCAAGGCCAGCCTGGTCTATAAAGCAAGTTCCAGGACAGCCAGGACTGTTACACAGAGAAACCATGTCTCAAAAAACCAAAACCCAAAAAAAGAAGAGGAGAAGGAGGAGGAGGAGGAGGAGGAGGAGGAGGAGGAGGAGGAGGAGGAGGAGGAGGAGGAGGAGATTCACATAGCAACTGGACAGTACACCAGGGGCAAGGGCCAGAAGTTACTTATTTTTCGTAAGAAATGATCTGAAAACCTGAAGTTAAAGTGAATTAACTGGCACAACAGAGGGAAATGAAACCTGACTGTATGTAGAACTTTGCAGCCATTACTACAATTAAGCAGGAGAAGCCCTTTAAGGCTTGGAATCTGAAAGGCAGGGTAATGTAATACAACTTACTTCTAATTATTTGTTCTCACTACTATATTAAAGGAGGAGGCAGATAGCAGAAGTGAATGCTATGAATAGACTAAAAGGTTCTTAACAGCCTATGTTTAAAGACGATGGTGACTTGGAGCAAAGTAATAGTAATAAAGACATTAAAAATTAGATTATGGATATAAATTTTAGTGTTCTATTTTTAGATAATTTTAGATTTATAAGAACTTTGCAGATACACAATTACCATGTACCTTCCAAGCAGACCTTTCTTATGGCTAATATTTTATGGTGTATTTATCATAACTAAAAAACCTAACTATGGTATATCAATGTTAATTAATAATAACTTTAGACATATCTGAGCTATAGCAAATTTATTTCTTTCTTCCTTCCTTCCTTCCTTCCTTCCTTCCTTCCTTCCTTCCTTCCTTTCTTTTTTTTCCCCGAGACAGGGTCCCTCTGCATAGCCCTGGAACTTGCTTTGTAGACCAGGCTGGCCTTGAACTCACAGTCTGCTCAGAATGAAATTTAGAGTAATGTTTGTACATTAAATGACCTTCAGTAGGGTAGCAGACCTACAAAATAAATGCTAATAAAAACTTTCTCAATAAAAATATATGATGAAATATGTCAAACAGGAAGATTCAGGAACATCAAACGTGTTATTCTAAAAGAATCCTCTGACATTTAAATATTAGTATTTTCAGATATGAACATTAAATAATGAAAAATACTTTCCCCATTGGAAGGAACTTGGGAAAGCATTTTTCACTGTTTAATGTTAACATAGTTCAAAACTCCAGGAAATCATACCATTACTCCTGGGCATATTCCATAGTTCAAAATTCCAGGAAATCATACCACTACTCCTGGTATATTCCCCCAAGAAATCAAGGTCAACCTACAATAGAGATAACTGTGTAATTCATGTTTATTTAAGCACTATTTATAACAACCAAGTTACAAAATTAACCTGTTAATCTGTTAACAAATGACTATAAATATTAATAAATGTGATATAAATAATGACATTTTATCCAGTCATAAAAAAATTATACCACATGCAAAAAGGAAAGATGAATGAAACTAAAGCTCATCATGTTAAATGAAATAAACCAGGCTCATAAAGGCAAATTTTTTTCAAATTTCTTCCAATTCACTGTTAGTTCCTCAAAAAACAGGTTTAATTCTACCTTGCCATTATCAAAACTAACAATCACAAGCATGTCGAGAGGAAAAAGATGACTCATATTAGGATCATCCTACCACCCTATATTGTATTCTTCCCCAAATCCCAAGGCACTCCCCCATAATTATTCTGAATCCTCTCCTCTTTTGCATCTAATACCCTCTATTACTCATCATATTCTTTAGCTTTGTTTCCTGTCATCCTTTTTTGCATGCTAGTAAATTCTGATATATTCTATATTCTCAAAAATATGTTCTCCAAAAACCCTAAGAAAGTCAAATAAATATTCTACACTGTTATGATTATAGTTTTCTTCTACATTCAACTACTGTTGAAGACGCTGTGAGAATAAACCCACACACCTGCAAATATATAGAATGGACTGAAAGAACATAAAAGTGATAGAGGATACTTTATTACCTAATGGATAAGAAAGGAATTAGAATTGTAAACCTGAAAAAAATACCGCAAGACATCTATCTGGTCTAGAACACCTGAGTCATAGTAGTTATGAGATTTATTCAATGCCATAGTGACCTACTGCTAACACTAAATATAGAGACCAGAATCTCAGAACATTAGATCCCTTAGGTTAGCATCAGTTTTGTGTAAACCACCAAGGGTACTTTTACCAGTGTATTTATTCTCAGGGCTTTCTCCTTGCTCTAATACTGAAATGATCATACAAGATTCACATATTCTCAACATGGAGAAGCCAAATTCTGATTGTCCTCATACTTTCCATAGCTCTGGGCAATATTTTTTCATTGCTTATACTGGTTTTACATGCTGTGTGAAGGTTTACAGGACAAGAACAACAGGTGCTGGCCTGCATGCAATCAAGTACTAAGATACACAACTAGAATTGGGCATGCTGAGCTTGAACTGATTGAGGATACACTTATCCTCAACTAGACAATCTCCTATGGAAGCATAAGGCAAACCAAAATGGGTTTATCTCAAGAGTTTAAAGTACCTCAGGTTATAATGCAAAAATGTATAAAGAAGCAGATTTGAACTTGGATCTCTGGCTCCTAATGGTAGTGGCTGTAGTATCTTAATTATATACACACGCACTACATAAATGCATGCAGATAAGCCTTTCGCCCAAATAGTTAGATGGGAGAGAAAAAGGAAGGACGATGCAGCTGAAGCATCTTTCAGCTATTTAGTGACAACATATTCCAGCTTTATTGATTCTGGGTATCTCAGTATAAGCTTACCTTAAAAGACATATAGTGCTGATAGCAATAATTCACATTTCAAAAAGTGATTCACTCCGGGTGGTGGTGGCGAACGCCTTTAATCCCAGCACTTGAGAGGCAGAGCCAGGAGGATCTCTGTGAGTTCGAAGCCAGCCTGGGCTACCAAGTGAGTCCCAGGAAAGGCGCAAAGCTACACAGAGAAACCCTGTCTTGAAAAACCAAAAAAAAAAAAAGGTAAAAAGTGATTCACAGCTCACTATATAATCCTCACATGAGCCCTGGAAGGCTAATGATGCAGAGGAAACTAGGGTTCAGAAGATATGACCTGGACCACAAAGCTTATTGGCAGAAATGAACTGCCAAACCTCTTGCTCTTCTGAGAGCAACTCAGGAACCTGGCAATTACTGATTACGGAAGACCTATAACCTATGATCTGATAATCACAATGCAGAAGAATTCATAGCATGGATGTTCTCTTCCATTCTAATCTTTCTACCTTTGCTTAGAGAATATTTGTTTTTTTCTTCCTTTATTTTGTTTTTCTCAAAGGAGCACTACAAAACACCAAGTACCAGTTGTACTGACAAGGGCAAAAATGTAACTGTAGGTGGACTTTAAAAAACAAAGGCTCACTAATAGTCATGTTTACAATTTTGATACCAATCATGTTTTTTAAAAAATTTCAATGGGGCTGAAGTCTTATTAGAATATACTTTCTTGCTTCCAAAGGTAGTTGGCTGTATTAGTAAAAATAAATGGATGGACTTGAAAGTGTGTATTTCCAATGTAAAAGAAATATATGTCTTTATGAAGTAAAAATGAAATGTGCCTGTAATAAAGGGGGAAATTGATGAACACAGACCAAAATCAAGACAAGTAAAATGAAACAATCAATCCTAAATCTACTAGTAATCATCTTCTAGTCCAAAACAGATAATCAATATGATTATTGGTAAGGAAATTTTAAAGTCACATATATAGTGTTTTGCAGCATTTTCTAAGCTATAGAATTACAGGAATATACATTTTTCTTATTTGAGAGAAACAATAGTATAAATTTTAGGAGATGAATCATCACACTTCTTGGAACATGGGGATCTCAAAATTTATGTATTTGAAGAATATAAATTATTAACTTTTCAGAGCTTTCATTTAAGTTCCCCTTTTAGGAGTTATAGTTCTTATTATTTATAAAAGTTATTCATAATATCCTATATTCAAAAATCTCCAAACTTAAACATCTGTGCTGAAAATACTTATAGGCATCTAATCTACCTCTTCATTTTCAATAAAAATAAAATCTCAATTGAAGATTGATATGTGTGGTGGTAAATCTTGATTATAACCATGGAAACAAATTTCTGGGCATTCTCTAGAATAGGTTAAATGAAGTAAGAAAACCTACCCTAAATGTGGGTGGTACCATTCAATGAAATGGGGTCCAGGACTGAATAAAAAGGGAGAAAACAAGCTAAGTATGAACATTTCATTTCTGTTTCTTTTTGTTTTTCTTTTTTTTGGTTTTTCGAGACAATGTTTCTCTGTGTAGCTTTGCGCCTTTCCTGGAACTCACTTGGTAGCCCAGGCTGGCCTCGAACTCACAGAGATCCGCCTGGCTCTGCCTCCCGAGTGCTGGGATTAAAGGCGTGCGCCACCACCGCCCAGCTCATTTCTGTTTCTTGATTGAGGAAGAATACAGTGTGAGCAGCTGCCTTGAGCTCCTGCTGCTCTGGCTTCCTTCCTTACAATGATGGACTGCACCCTCAAACCATGAGCCAAAATAAAGCCTCTTTCTTGAAGTTGTTCTTGTCAGGGATTTTGCTACAGCAATGAAAAAGGTAATGAATATACTGTTCATTTAGGACCATGTACAAACCACAAGCATACAGCCCAGCAAGAGATCACAACCACACTACTAACTGACCAGACTAGGAATCAGAACTCAAGCTCCACAGAAATCTCCCAAGTTCATCTTGCCTTCTCAGTGTCAATACTCTTCTTCCCCCCACAAAATCAGTCCTGAATCCTAACCATAATCCCAAACATTAGTTTTGCTTTGAGCAAGACTTTACATAAATGGAGTACTATATATTAACTCTTTCTGGCTTATTTTTGCTCAATTTATACTTGTGAAATTTGTTCCTGTTGCTGCATATAGCAATGATAGATATGTAATATCTCAGTGTATGACTATACTACAATTTATCTGCTCTATAATTTGGGTAACTTCCAGTGTTTGATGATTATAACTAGTGCTATGTGAACAGTTTTTGGCATAAGCATGTATGCATTTCTTTAGTTACATGCCTAGACAGGAAGTGTGGCACAGTGCATAGGCAAATATTCACCTTAGCAGAAACTACCAACATTTCTCCAGGATGGTTGCATTAATAAGGAAAAGTAAAACTTAGGGAACTAGAGTGGTCTTGCTTATAAATCACCGATGGTTTAGAAGAACCAGAGATAAACTCAGGGACTCATTCTATTACTCTCTCCTAAACACTCTGGATACTGCCCACAGCAATACAAGTAGGATTCATTCAAGTAAAAATCTCGAGACAAAACTCGTTAACAAGGCCAAAAGACCTTTATTGAGTCCTAAGACATTTTCATCCCACCAATTAAATATGATCTAACCCAAGTTAGTTAATTAGACTTCTTGATTCAAACTTCTTTCAGCAGTTGAAATACTGTTATGCTTCCACTTATTTCATAAGCTTTTTGCTCAAATAGGATAATCTTAATGAAAGTACTTGAAAGGCTAAAACATTCCAGGTGATATATAAAAGCTATACCAACACACCCTACAAATAACAAATTCAAGAGTTCTCTTCAAGTAAAGAAATCTTTCAATCTTGAAATACATTAGTAATAAACATGAAAAAGAAAAAAATCTTTCTGCATAAAAACATTACTGATACCTGGCAATATCTTTTCCCCAAAGCAAGAAAATACAGCAAAGATGAATTGTTTATTGTTGAAAATAATAACAGCAATAAAATTTTAGTTTCCAAGTATTTTTATCTACAATTTCTTAGAGGGCCAAAAAGGAAAAACCTTAACAAATAAACAAGCAAACAAAATACCATGTAAGAGAGAAAAACAAATTGCTCTTGGAAACATGGTTACTTACAGGGAGAAATTCCTGTAGTTACTAACTTTAGAGTCTTTGGAGCACTAGTTTATGGTGCTCTCCAACAAAAGTCTTTATGGCTTAAAAGGAAGAAACAATAAAGCTTTGTCACTCTATAGCCCACATGTAACAACGAGTAAAAATGTATCCCCCAAAGTCTTATCTACAAAACCCACTGTCACTAACACAAGAGGTGGTAGATACCATAAATTCTTACAAATAGGAAATCACTTTCCCCTATCATCCACCTCCAAAACCAAGAATGGTTTTTAATAATCAATACAAAGCTTATTCTTTGTTAGCTATGTTCACTATCTGTTTTCATTTCCTACTGACTCCTTCCTTCCTCCTTTAGAGATAAAAGGCAGAACCCTGACTTCTTTGATGAGAGATTAGTATGTTATCCAAACCCATCTTTTCTCCTCTCTCTCTGAGACTGTCTTGGAGTCTATTGGGAATATAGATGCTTCTGTTTATATACCATATAACTGTAAGCTTTGTACTGAATACTAAAAACTATTCTTGTATTTTAAGTATCTGTCAATAAACCCAAACTCCAGTACACTCAAGCACTCAGGAGTCATTTAACAACATCACTGCATGATTGTTTCTGACCAAATAAAATATTCTGTAGATATCTATTAGGTCCATTTGATTCGTGCTATAGTTTAATTGGGGGGGGGAGGGGTGCTATATTTTGTTATTGATTTTGGGTCTGGATGACCTATCTATAAAAATAAGAATGGAATATTGAAATCACCCACTATTACTATATGAGGAACTATATTCTATCAGACCTTTTATACATTCTAATGAGTTTGAGTTTGTTTTGTGACATATTCATTATTCAGAGTATGTGTAAAAAGTATTCATCTTGCTGAATAAACCACTTTATTAATAGTGGTTTATCTCTTTACCTCTTTTAAGTGTTTTTGATTTGAAATTTTCTTTATCAAATATCAGAATAGCCATGCTAGCTTGTTTTCAGTTTCCATTGGCTTGATTCATTGTTTTCTGTACTTTCACTGCATTGCTGTTGGTGTTTTCTGAGAGAAAGCAGATAGTTGGATCTAGTTTTATGATCCAGTAAGCTAGTATGTGCTATTTGTTGGTCAGCTGAAGCAATTATTATGATTAAGGTTGATACTAGTAAGGTTGCTAATTTCTATGGTTTTATGGGTTATTTCTCTGGTTGGTTTGATCACTGTTTATTCTGTTCTTTTATCCCTATTAATATTAGGGATTTGCTGTTTGACTGTGTTAGAGAGGACAGATTTCCTTCTACCTCTCCTTTACCTATTTCTTCTATTAATTGTATTCTTTCTTGTCCTCTCATGCTTAAAACTGTCCTTCTACCTCCTCTATGTGTACTATTCTTTTAGGTATTAGTATTTTCTGGAATATTGGCTTGGTTTTGTCAAGAGCTGCATTAGACTATGCTTATACTTGAATGTCTATATTTCATTATTAATTTTAAAAGACAGATTAGCTAAATATGGCAATCTTGAACGGCAATATTTGCTTTTAATGCTTAAAATATATTCTTCCATTATTTTCATGCTTGTAGGGTTGCTGATAAGGGATCTGATATTATTCTGATCTGTCTTTGTTGGTAAACTTCTATTTTTTCATTAAAGTTTTAAGAATTATTTCTTTATTTCGTACTTGACATATTGACTATAATAAAACTTGGAGAGGATCTTTTGTGTGTGTGTTTGGAGTTCTAAATCTCTCAAATTTGGATGCTCATTTCTTTCTCTAGTTTTGGGGAAAATCTTTGAATAGATTCCCTATGTCTTTAGTTTTTATCTAAGCTCCTTTTATAGCATTTAGGTATATCTCTTGTTATCATCACAGAGATGTGGACATGTGACCATGCCTGTTTATGCTGCTCATTTTTTAGCTCTTTACTGAGTCTAATATATCCTGGAGTTTGTCTTCCATCTCTGATATTCTTCCTTCTGCTTTGGTGAATCTACTTGCAATGTTTTCCACTGCCATTGAGTTTGTTTCCAACAGTTCTTACGTTTTCATTATTTTCAGATTATTTTATGTATATGATTATCTTTTCTCTACATATTTGTATGTGTACCATATACAAGTCTGGTGCCCACAGAGGTCAGAAGAAGACATCATATCCCTTGAAACTGTAGTTACAGATGGTTTGTAAACTGCCATGTGAGTGGTGAAAATTGAACCTAAGGCCTCCATAAGAAGTGCTCTTAACTGATCCATCTCTTCAGGCCCCATTTCTGACTTTTTTGTTTTGTAATTTTATTTCCTTGATGATTTTGTTTTCTTCCATAGTTGGAACTTTTTTCATTCATAATGCCGAAGTTCTGTCTTCTGTTGCTGACTATCTGTTCACTGAGATCTATTTGGAAGTCATTCACTGATCATTCTTACCAGGAAACTAGAAATCTTCACCCAGCACTGCCTCTTTCAGTATCTTTGAATTAAGAAGTTGAAAAGCTATGGTATTTTGGAGGAACCATGTTGCTTTGCTTTTTATGTTTTTGTTTCTACAATAAGTCTGCACAACTGTTGGCTTGGATATTTCTTATGATTTTATTTGGGGAACCTTAAAAAAGCAAGGTCTTATGTAGTTCAGGTTGGTCTCAAACTCCTAATGTAGCTCAGAATGACTTTGAACTCCTGATTCTCCCAACTCTAGTAAAATCAGGGGCATTCACAAGCACATTTTTCTCTTTGAGAAACTTACTGAGCAGACTACTCTTGAAGAAAAACTAAAACTGAAAAAAAAAAACTAAAAAAAGTTTACATGTAATACAGCAAAACTACTTTGTCATTTGGGGAAGCAAAATCATCTCATTCCAATATACTTAGTTACTAATGGTGAGTACCCTAAATGAGTCATTTGAATTCTAAGTGAACTGTTCTAATATCTTGTACAAAAAAAAGGATAAAAAGGGAAGAATCATTTAAAAAAAAAACCACACATATAAAATGATTACATTTTAGAGAAGCTTCTTTCTGGGTTCTTGAACACTGGAAACTGCCAATCATATATATGCCGGGGGTGAGGGGATGGTAAATGTGAATATGCCAGTTCTGCTGTTTGGTTTTTGTCAACCTGACAGACCTAGGTACCTGGAAAGAAGGAATCTTCATTAAGGAAAATACCTCCGTAAGACTGGCCTGTTGGCAAGTCTGTGGGGTATTGTCTTGATTAATGATGATATGGGAGGTACCAGATCATTTTGGGTGGGACAACCCCTGGGTAGATGATCCTGGGTTGTATAAAAAACAGGGCTGAACAGACCATTAGGAGTAAACCAGTAAGCAGTGTTCCTCCATGGCTTCTGTATCAGTTTTGGTCTCCAGGTTCCTACCTTGAGTTTCTGCCCTGACTTCCCTTCAAAATGCCATACAACTGTAAGCTGCAATAAACCCTTTCCTTCCCAACTAGGTTTTGGTCATGGCCTTTATCACAGTGGTAAATACTAACTAAGACGCCAACTCTTCTTTTCTATAGCATATGCTGGTGTTTGCATTTGGAAAGTGTTATAATGTCAGCCAGATTGTTTTCATATTAACTGTTTCTCTGGTATATCAGGGGCCTCTGGTGGCCACACTTAGCTTTGCAGTCTGTGAGCTAGACAGGTTAACTCACTCTCCCCAAAACTCCCCAGCTCATACTCCCTGGCGTGGCTACTGTTCAAAACTGGGGGTGTTTCCCAAATGTGTTGGGAGTAGGAAGCAAACACAAGCACTGAGATGTGTACAGGCACAGGGCCCTTTTTCAGACTTTCAAGACTCTCTAAGTATTAATCATGCTGCCATGCTGTCACAGTGACAGCACTGTGACTGTAAAGCAGATGGCTGGAGGTTCAGAGTCTTCGGGTTCTGCAGCAGTGAAAGACAGATATGTGGCTGCAAAGGTTGATCTGCCTTTTGAGTTCAGGCTCAGGTCGGTTGATGAGCTTTGTTCCCTGTAAACAAGTGTGGGCATACTTAACCCTATATATTTCTATCTGAGCTGAGCCTACTGCTACATGCACTTTCTCTTTCTTAGTATATCTTTTTCTTCTTCCTCATCTCTTGCTACTTTCTTTTTTTGTCCATGGTATTCTTCTTTATCCCTGCCTTTTATTTAACTTTTTTTCTCCTCTATTTCCCTTTTACTTGCCTTTACCTGCTGGGTAAACAATTCTTAAGACCATATTGTCAAGTGTCAAGTAAGCATCCCAGCATAAAACTAGAAAGATTTATAATGATTATAGAACTTCAACCTCAAAATGTATGAATTGTTTTAAATTTCAACATAATGTCACTTTCCAGTGTTTCAGTCTTCTAATCTGTTCTCTTTTGTTCCTCTATCAACAATTCCTATTCCATCAGCATCACATTTGTGCTTAATAAATCCTACTTCTATTTAAAAATTACCAGAGCCCTGAGAAGTATGGGGATGTATCTCCAGTTCTGCACTGTTTTTTTTTTCTTTACATAACTGCAAAACTCCTTGCAGCTATCAGATATTACAATTAACACGTGTGACCAGTCATCAGAGCAACAGGAAACCTAGCTAAATAGTAAGATGGAGCTGTATTTCCCATACAACTTCTCTTAACTCCAAAATCAATGTACTCTGTTGATTAACACAACAACTATATATCATTTTGTTAGTGGAAACAGAAGCAGTCCTGTTCTTCAGAATTTCTTTACTAAAGAAAGTTTTCATACCAAAAAGATCTGTATCTTAGGCCACCAATAAAATAAATACATGTAATCTTAAAAATCTGTATCTCCCAAACCACTAAATATCAGGTACTCAGGAAATTATCATAACAATTTCCCTCTCATATTCTTCTTATAACAGACCATAGATATAAACTTCAACAAAATAATTTATCAAGTTTCTGAGAGATTCACCTTCCCTCAGTATACTGGAGAATGTTAGAGACGGCGTTATAAACTGCCACTGGGCCCTATGGTAACACCACTCAAAGGAGATGGCTCTCATATCTGTACCGCAAGAAGAGGGTTGTGATTTGAAGGTATCTCAACTATTCCCAGCGTCTCTAAGAAAGCCTCTGTCTACTAAAGGACCCGGTGAACAGAAGAACTTCATCATTGGCATAGTCTTCTCCTTTTAGTGATTTTCAGCACACTTCTCATGGCTAAACAGTAAAAGGCCTTCTCCTGACAAGGAAGTCCCTCTCCTCCCCACAGGAAAAAACATGAAAAAGGAGAGGAGAGGAAAAAGAGTTCAGATGTGAGATCGGCCCTAATGAAAATCTTAAGAGCCGACTTTAAGTTGACTATCCCAAGAGAAGTAGGATCAAAACTATACACAGACACCCATCCACAACAGGACTAAAGGTAAGGAATCTAGAAGCAGTCTAACAAGTGAAAACTCATCAAATTCAATCCATTATGAAAGAGCAAGCACACAGCATCAATAAATATAAAAAATAAACCATACTGGGCAGTCTTCTCTCAAGACTTAAGTGCAGTTGGTTCCAAGACAAGATTCTCATTCACCCTCAATACCCAAACTTCAAAATGTCCAAGCCCCTATACTTTAAATCATACAAGAATTATAATACCCAATAATATGTAAGCCATATATTTTTTTTAATTCTTTTTAAAAAAAACAATGGCAACAGCTGAAGAGATGGCTCAGTGGTTACTCTTCCATGGGACCCAAATTCAGTTCTCAGCACCCACATCAGGTGGCTCAAAACCACTTATAACTCCAACTCCAGGAGACCTGACCTCCACAGGCACCTGCACTCACATCTCCACACAACCACAAACAAGTATATGTAATGAAAATTAAAATAAAATCTTTTTTTGTTGTTGTTTTTTTGTTTTTCGAGACAGAATTTCTCTGTGTAGCCTTTCCTGGATATTGCTCTATAGACCAGGCTGGCCTCGAACTCACAAAGATCCGCCTGGCTCTGCCTCCCAAGTGCTGGGATTAAAGACGTGTGCCACCACCGCCCGGCTAAAATAAAATCTGTACATGTTCATTACAAATGTAGGATTAACTATACTTCTGATCTTTAGATGGAAAACTCTATAGATATGGAACCCACACATACAAAGGTAGACTCTACATACAAATGTAAAAAGCAAAGGAAATATAGTAATGTGACTTTCTTACTTTCCTATCTAGAAATAAGAGCTTCTTAGTAAAACAAAATGGGCTTAAAACACTGAACACGAAATACCCATAATATCACCTGTTTTCATGAAGGGTAAGATTTTCTTCTTTAATTATATTTATCTAGTATAGTTGCTATGATCTAGTTTCTAGGCCATGACACTTCAACTTTGCACGATAAACATGCAGAAGCATTAACAGGCTGCACATTCCAGAGCTTTCATTTTCAGACACTTCTAAAGAGAGCTCTTTGATAGTGAATATATGCAATTTTTTCCTCATACACTATAGTGCAATTGCTTCCCACTTCAAAACTATACCAGGAGTTATCATCTCTAACTTGCTTTCTAAATGCTATGGCCAGCTTGGGGATGGGGTGGGGGTGGGGCAAAGAACATCTGTTATGGACTTACTCAAGAGAATCAGATCTTTGCTAACTGCCAAGAAAAAAACCATGGCTAGTTAGGCATGGCATATACAGCATGAGAAATGGCATTCAGTATTTGGCCCTGCGTCTGAGAAATCACTTCTATTAAATGTCCCCAAAATGCAGGAGCTGAAACCTTCTCAAGTGTTAAGCATACCAGATTAAAAATCATAGCAGTATATGGATGGTACTTATAATTTTACATATAAATCCAGGGAAACTATACATGTTTATGAGATACACTAACACTGATAGAGTGTTTCATCTAGATCCTCAAAGGAGAAGCGAAGCAACCAATGTTCTCACGGTAATCTATTATCAAATTATCCAACTGAGTACAAACAGGCCAATTTCTAGTCTAAAAAAGACAAATATGCAAATCTTGTCAGAGTTAGACCACAAAGTCAACTGTCTTCTATAATTAATAGAAAAGGTGGCCAGGAGGGTCAAGCAGTCCAAATTGCAAACTAGCAATTTTAATTTTTAATCATTCATAAAGGAAAACAAATAAATGAGAAAGTAAACAATACACCACAAGGGCTCAAATCCAACTAGATCAGAATGCCGTGATATAAAAATGAACATAAAAATAAATGTATTTAATCCCAGCACTCGGGAGGCAGAGTCAAGCGGACCTCTGTGAGTTCAAGGCCAGCCTGGTCTACAGAGCGAGATCCAAAACAGGCACCAAAACTACACAGAGAAATCCTGTCTCAAAAAACCAAAAAAAAAAAAAAAAAAAAGGTATGTGGAAAATAGCGATTTAAATTAATTTCAATATTACAAAAGATTTTCTTTATTTTATATAGTTATCTTTGTCAAATACCTTACCAGACCTGTTTTACAAAAAGAACAAAACAGTATAGACATGAAGATATTGACTTTGTGCACGCGCGCGCGCACACACACACACACACACACACACACACACAGAGATGCCTCTCCTTACCTTTGTTTGCCTTTTGTTGGCTTCTCTTCTGGCTTCTCTTTCTTTTAGCCGTCTTTCCTACAGGAAGAGAAGGCAAATTAGAGGCACATAAATTTCTAGATACTGAATGTTAAGCAGCACATACACTCTTCAGTTTTACTTTGTAAAGCACACTGAAGGCAATACTTCATATTTATTTTTCAATAAATGTTTACAGAATACCTATGATAGGACGGGCCTAAAAATTCTTAATGAGTAAATATAGGTCAGATCTGGTATCATACATCAATTTCATCATTATATACTATACAATTTTTAGTTACGTACACTTTCTTGCTCAACTAAAAGGAAAATAAAAGAACCAGGCATTCAGTAAAATATATTACATACAGGTTGTAAGTACAATATCTGATACATGACTGGTACACAATCAATGTCATCTTCTAGAATAAAAGAAAAGAAAAATACACTCATGATTGTTTCTCTTGTCCTCAGTGTGAAACAGAATTTACAAAACATAAAAAATCCTCACCTTTGGTTCTTATGAATGATATTCATTCAGAAGCAAACAAAAGTCACTCTTATGAAACATGATATTTTATTAAATTGTTTTATAATTTCACCATTAGTTTTCCACTGATTACAAAATAGGTAAAAATGGGAAAGAAAAACATATACAGTATTAAAGTTCAAAACAAAATGATTCTGCTAAAGTAAAAAAGAATGTCATTTTAAATTCACAAAAGAAGCACAATCTCCTCCAAACACCAAAAAGTCTATTCTCAATCCAAAATTTGTAGGTAATAACTTGTAGGGTTTTTTTTCCTTTTAATTTGGATAAATGGCTAAGTCAGTGTAAAAAATACAGTTTTCTTCTCATATAGTAAGGTAAAAATCCAAACCTGATTCACTATTCCATGAACTCCATTGGCAATGGGACAGTGAACAAGGCTCTGTGCTGGGTACTTTTTACTGCATTATCCATACATGACTTCCTTTGAGTTTAAAAAAAACTCTTAATCCATAGTCTGCTAATGGAGAATGAAATTCCATATATTCCTCGACCAGGCTTATAGAATTCTTTCTGATAAACAGAAACAAAAGTGCTAAGGTCTAAATGGATACTAAATACTAATTAATACCAAAAGGGAGTCCGTGAAGCTTTTAGATGCAGTTTAAATAGCTTCTAATTGCACAGCAGATGAAATCTACTAGCAAACAAAAACTGAGAAAACTAGATTTGAAGGGAAACTAATAAAATCTCAAATTCACTTGGCTACTAGGTATGTGTCATATCTCTAATGCCTATCATTGCATTACTGCTTCTGTGATTAATTATTTTTCTTCCCTGAAACACAAACACACACACACACACACACACACACACACACACACACACACACACACACACACACACAACTAGAGGATCACTACAATTATAAAAGAATATTCTAGATGATTTGGGAGTTCTAGAAATCAAAGTCAAAGGAACAAAGAGGAAAAATGAAGAAATAAAAACTCAGAAAGATTTTGATTTGCATATTATCACAAGCTCATAGTTACAAACTGACTGATCTCAACAATGGTTCTTTGTGTGCCAAGTCTACAGAGTTTTCCTGTGTGCTAATGAAAACAAAAATAGAAATGTTTGACGTATTTACAGATGATGATTTTAATAACAGAAGAAAAGGCATCATTTTATCTGTGAAGGCAGCCACTCACAGCACTAGTTTACATCAAATTCTGTCCTTGAGCTGCACATGGTGACACGTGTCTGTGAGCTCAGCAGAGACCATACAGAGGGAGGACAGGACGTCTAGGCCAGCCTTCCTCTACACAGCCCATCCCAGAGAAGCACACCCAGCCCAAGCACACACACACACATACACACACACACCTGTCACTGACTTGCTCCCCTAGTGGGAATACAAGAAATATCAATGTTTTCTAAGGGTTTGGAGAGGGAGAAGAAAAGAAAGAGATACAGCTTCTAAACCACTTTATACCAAAACTTTTATACAGTTGGTACCAGTTACCCATTTTCTTTGACCAGCAGCAGACTAACAGATGACAGAGTGAAGCAAAGTAATATTATTAAAGAAAAAATTTAAGTAATTCATGCTATTTTGCCTGTTTGAGAGCTGTTTTAGCGTGCAGATGTTACCTGTAATTTTCTTTTTTTCTTTCTCCCTAAATAACAGGACAATTTAATCTTATTATCTACCCAAAAGTATTCCTAACCTAGAGACTAACATTAAAGTAACAATATACTTTGTATTATTTAATAATAATCAAAATGGTTTAAGTTTTTTCTGCTTAACTTAATCTTAAATCTATAGCTACATCTGGCATTCAATAACTATAGAGTGAACAAAAAACTGTATTGTATTTGCACAAAAATTTTATGTTTGTACATTACTATTATTGTTACTTTCTTGCTAAAAGTAATAGCTCTAAATTATCACAATGTGCTAGGTAATTTGCATATGTCATTTTTAAATAGTATTTCAGAACTTATGAGATAAATCCCCTCCCAATTTTATAGGTTAAAAGATGGGCAATCATCATAATTAGGTTACTTGATTAAAGGCATAAACATAGTGAGCCATGAGCCTAGGACTCTCCTATATTTGTGAAACCCAATGTCATTCCGGCACATTACTATGTTCCACACTCCTCCATTATTTTCCTTGTAGGGTCATATACTGTGTCTTCTCTTATCGATATGTACAAATGGTACTGTTTTATTAATAATCAAGTCTTTCCCTTTTAATGTTATTTTCTCCTGACAATATTTTATGTACTTAATTTCTGTCAGGCTCTTTGTGCAAAAGAAAAAATAATTTACAATTATAATCATACAAATTTTTATTGTAATTATTCAATAAGTTGCCTTGTCCTAACACCTAAGACTATCTGAAAATGGACCAAGTGGTGGTGGTACACACCTTTAATCCCAGCACTTGGGAAGCAGAGGCAGGTGGATCTCTGAGTTCAAGGACAGCCTGGTCTACAGAGCAAGTTCCAGAACAGCCAGGACTATACAGAAAAACCCAGCCTCAAAAAAAAAAAAGAAAAGAAAAAAGAAAAAACCTGAAAATAGAACTTCAAAGTTACAAACACATTGATGTGTTTGCATCAGAAAAACCCAATTCTGTATCATTGGGCATTTGAACAAGCTATATTAGCCATAACAAAAAAATACATACTGTCACCAAATCTCAAAACTATTCCACTACTGTTACTAGATGATATTCTATTTTATTAATATTTAGTTTACTTTTAATTATGTGTATATGAATGTGTTGGGATGGGGGGGGGTAGGTGCACATGTTAGTTATGGTTCCTACAGAACCCTGAAGAAGATCTCTAATCCCTGGAGTTAAAGATGATTGTGCATCATCTGATAGGAGCCACTGGAAACAAAACTCAGGTCTTCTACAAGAGCAGTATGTGTTCTTAACTGCTGAACCATCTTTCCAACCTCTAAATGAATCTAAAGGTCAGGTTGGGAACACAAAAGTACTTACTGTACAAGCTTTGTGACGTGAGCTCAATTACAAAAACACACATAAAGGTGAAAGAATAGAACCTATTCCACAAAATTGTTCTCTGAGCTCAACAAATGTGCCATGGAGTGTGTGCTCTCTACCACATAATGTACTTGTGCGTGCACACACAGACACAGATAATATCAATAACTGAAAAAAAGTTCAGGCCTGTAAGCTATTAGAATTCAATGTACATACAAACCCAGTATCTCCTTTGACATTGTCTTCTGCTGACATCATACAGATAAGAGAGGTCCAAAGAGATGGAAGTGAGGTCATATGACCAAGACATGAAAGCATGTGTGTGTGTGTGTGTGTGGGGGGGGTTATGTAGTAAAGAACAACTATCTTTCAATATCTGGGAAAAACAATTTAAAATAAATCATTAGAAAACTTCTCTATCCTTCATATCACTCACATCTTGCTATTATCCTCTCTGGACTCCTCTATCATAAAAAGCTATTAGCATTCTAGGAGGAAATGGCTTTCAAACAGGAAGTAGAACTACAGTAATCCAGACATTGGAAATGGGCACAAGAAGTACCTTTTCTTTCCTGAAACAGGAAAAAACTGTTATTTAAGAGTTTGTGATAACACAAAACACAAAAGGCTATACTAGGTACAAGAGATACCTGAACATTATTATATTCAATAGCTGAGGTCTCCCTTAATTTAATGTAGTTTATATAGTTTAATAAATTCCTTTTTTAATATCATTTTTGAGAACATACTGATACCAAAAGACATTTTATAGCATGCAAAAAGACAGAATTTTATCTTGAGTTCTGCTATGCACAAGTGATTAAGTAAAAGGAAAGCATGAAATTCAATAATGGAAGTCAAATTCACAAAGGAGAAGAAAACAGAAAATCGCATTTCAAGGTACAAAATACTCACTTTATAACTATTATCCTTCTTTGACATCTCAGAAATTTTGGGCCCTCACCTTGCAAAAAAAGCAAGTACCATGAAATATGAATTTGGTCAGCAGTCAGGGCAAAGCATTCATGCTTTTTTCACTCTCTGGTCATATACAGGAATTTGCAGATTTAGAAATGAGTCTCGTTTTTTCAGCACAAGATGAGAGCACAAACCATCTGAATGGCTATCAGGCAACTCTACAGTCTAGTACAGAACACAGTTCCCAGATGTCACACAGGACCATAGGGGATATCTACTGTCACTTCAATAGTACATTCACCTCTTTTTCAGGAGAGTGAGGAAGGGGAAGCCAGCTCAATGAAAATATGTTCAACATATTAGCACAGGAGACAATTTTCCGAACAGAACACCAATAACTCAGGCACTAAGATCAACAATTAATAAATGGAACCTCATGAAACTGAAAAGTTTCTGTAAGACAAAGGACACCGTCAATAGGACAAAACAGCAGACTATGGAATGGGAAAAGATTTTACCAAATCCCATCAAATAGAGGGCTAGTATCCAAATATATATGAAACTAGATATTAAAAAACCAAATAATCCAATTATTTAAAAAATAGCACACATCTAAACAGAATTCTCAATAGAGGAATCTCAAATGGCTGAGAAAAAAAAAATGTTCAACCTCTTTAGCCATCAGGGAAATGCAAATGAAAACTACTTTAGATTCCATCTTATACTTCTCAGAATGGCTAAGATCAAAGACTCAGTGACAGCTCATGCTGATGAGGATATGGAGCAAGGGAAACACATGTTTCTTCTTCCCTTCCTCCCCCTCCCCATTGCTGGTGGGGGTGAAAACTTGTACAGCCACTTCAGAAATCAATACAGTGGTTTCTCACAAAGTAGTAATCGAGCTACCTCAAGACTCACCTATACCACTCTTGGGCATGTATCCAAAGGACACTCCATCCTACCACAAAGACACTTGCTCAACTATGTTCATAGAAGCTTTACTCATAATACCCAGAAACTGGAAAAAACCTGGATGTCCCTCAAATGAAGAATAGATAAAGGAAATGTGGTACATTTACACAAGGGAGTATTACTCAGAAGTTTGAAAAAAAAAAAAAAGACATGAAATTTGCAGGCAATTAGATGGAACTAGAAAAAAATCATCCTGAGTGAGGTATCACAGACCCAGAAAGACAAGATATAGCATGTATTCACATATAAGTGGATATTAGTGGTTAGGTAAATGATCATCAAGCTTAACCCACAAATCTAGGTAGGTTAGGAAAAGAGAAGGACTATAGGGGGGAAGCATAGATCTCACCAGAAAGAGAAAATAGATCAGATTCTGCAGGTGGACTGGGGGTAGGGTGGGTGGGGATGGGAGCAGGAGGGATCAAGTGGATGTGGGAAAGTGTGAAAAGAGATGGCTAGAATTGGGGAGCATGGGGAGGTGGAAACCTAGCACAGTGGAAACTTCCTGGAATCTATGAGAGTGACCCTAGTGAGGACTCCTAGTAGTGGAGGATACAGATCTAAAATGGCTCTTTTGTAGCCAGGCAAAGTTTCCAGTGGTGGAACTGGGTTACAGTTGGTTGAGTTGTTAGCCAAGGGGGTCCCAAGGAGATCCCTAAACAACCCAAGCTGATGCTAGTACAGAAGGCCGCTAAAGAGTGACCGGGGGAGGGGGGGGCGCAGGCTGTGTGTGTGCAGGCATTGCCAAAGACATCTACACATCTAATTGAACACAGAGAGGTCAAGCTGGTACTGCATGGTACCCCTATGTTCTAGTCTTTTTGGCATGAAAAGGTACTCTGCAGGCTACAAAAAGAAAAAACTGGACACCAACGCAGCCACAAACCCCTCTACCTATAATATTTCCTGCTTGAAAGATGTGCTGGGGCAATGGTGTCACAGAATTCGTGGGAGTGGTCAACTAATGTTTGTTTTAACTTGAAGCCCACTGCCATGAGAGGGAGCCCATGCCCTACATGCTTGGAGAGCCAGGAACTGGAGACTGGATAGCTCAGAGACTTGGCTATCAGTGCCTTGTCCAGTCGTCATCAGAGAGACTTCCTCTGGCCACAGCTGGAGCAGGTACAGAGACCCACAACCAGATACTATGCAGATAAGAGTCTAAACCAGAGGTCTCCATCAGGTCCCTCCCCTCAGAGATCAAGGAACCCAGAGGAAGAGAAAGAGGAAAGATGGTAGGAGTCAGAGGGGATGGAGGACACCAAGAGAATATGGCCCACTGAATCATCTAAGCGGGGCTCACATGGGCTCACAGAGACTGAAGAGACAACCAAGAAGCCTGCATGGTTCTACACCAGGTCCTGTGTATATGTTATGGCTGTTAGAATGGTGTTTTTTGTGAGACTCCTAACAGGGGGAGCAGGCGTATCTCTGACTCGTTTGCCTGCTTTTGAGACTCTTTTTCTCCAATTGAGTTGCCTTGTCCAGTCTCAATATGAGGGCTTTTGCCTTGTCTTATATATTGTTTGTCCTGCTTAGCTGTCATCTCTTGGCCTGCTCTTTTCTGAAGAGGAAGCAGAGGAGAGGAGAGGTTGAGGGGAGCTAGGAAAAGTGGAAGTAGGGGAAACTGGTTAGATGTATTATTATATGAGAGAAGAGTCTATTTTCAATTAAAAAAAAAAACAAAGAAAGTAAGATCAAGAGAGGTTATGACAATTTTACAAAAATAACTCCTGTTCTCTAAGAACAAAAACCCTGTAAGTCTCCATGCACCCCTCTCAGGACCCCAGGACCAAGCCTCTTCAATGTATTCATATTCCATGGAGCTTTGTCTAAACAACATGAATAGGACAGTGTTCTAGACAGAAGTCTGGAATAGGATCAAGGATGCACGCAAGCACTCACTTCATACTTAATGGCTTAAATCTGTACTGAACTGCCATGTGCCAACACTTACGGTGGGTTCTGGCTATAGAGCAATGAACAAAACACAAACAGCTGAGTATCCTGTAAGCATCATGGTCTGAGACCCAATCCTGCCAGTCTCAGTTCCAATAGTACCGATCTCTGCTCTCCACTCTTCAACTCCAGTCCAGCCTCCAACTATTCTCCATGCTAACCACCTATCACTCAAATATCGCATGGCATTTACAATATTTTAATCTATAAAACAACAAATAAAAATAGAAGATAAAAAAATATCTCAAAGACGTATCACACAACTGATGAACCAAAAAAGGATTTTTCTCATGTAAATAAGCCTTACTTATAATGTCTGTTAGAGTTTAACACCAAATGCTTAGTAGTCCCTTGCTCTCGTGATATAATTTCTAACCTTAGTAAGATTTCTTGTAACTATGTTAGCAGGCTTGTAGTCTACAATATTGCCTAGACTTTTAAATGGCAATAACCACTGAAAACTGAACTTTAGTATTAGTACCTACATTGTTATTCAATGATCATTTAGGAAAAAGTTCTGGTCTGGGGCCCTAAACTAAATGACTAACTACAATGCTTATTTTGTCTTTGAATTTATTTGAATCTAATTACACCTCTCTTTAGAAATACAGCTTCTAGAATTTGTCACCATTGCTTCTTCAAAACCCAACACCCACTTCTATCATTTATTAAATTTTTATTTACTGCTTCAGAACTGCCCTCCTGTCTAAGACAATGTTTCATGGTTTAAGCTAAACAGCTCAAGGTCAAGAAGTAGTGGGGACCTTAGTAAAGGCTCCATTTGTTAAGATGTAGGAACTTGTACACATCACTTGACTCTTCTAAGTCTTAATTTTATACTCTAGAATGAGTCTGGCCTTATTTCAGAAGTTAATTGTGAGCATACAATGGCAAAGTATATATAAAGCATTTAACACAGAGCCCAGTTAACTAACTGCCACGTGCTACTGTTGATAGTCTTGGTACTATTTCTAAGATGGCTTATTACAATCTCTCTATTTTTTTTGACCTATTACATATGTTTTAAAATGAAGTCACTGAGAGTCAATATCAAATTAGTTCTGTATCAATAACAATTCTACAATGTCCCCTTAATTTTTCCCTATTTTTCTAATGTTCATAACTAAGTGGAAACAGAGTCAGGCTTGCACCACTGTCACAAGCAGTCCAGACTCATTTCTTGACATGATGGCCCTATTTGAATCACAATCTAAAATGAATAAAGCTTTCACAGAGAACTCCACGAGAATGAGAGGCCTTCTCTAAGGTCATTTCTCTATATCACCAGCAGTGACAGCAGAGATCAGGCAAAACATAAATAATTTTGCAGAGCTAAAAAGGCATCACAGCACAGAGCAAATGTCCAGCCCATTACAGTAAGAACAGCTTTGACTGATATCACAAAACCTTTTGTCTCTGTGTAGCTAGAGTTTTCCTGCCTTTCCCACAGTCAGGACAAATCTTTGTCACCTGCCAGTCCCATAGCCGCTCAGACCCAACCAAGTAAACACAGAGACTTATATTGCATACAAACTGTATGGCCGTGGCAGGCTTCTTGCTAACTGTTCTTACAGCTTAAATTAATCCATTTCCACAAATCTATACCTTGCCACGTGGCTGGTGGCTTACCGGCATCTTCACATGCTGCTGGTCATGGCAGCAGCTGGCAGTGTCTCTCTGCCTCAGCCTTCTGCCTCCCATAATTCTCCTCTTTCCTTGTCCCACCTACTTCCTGCCTGGCCACCTACTTCCTGCCTGGCCACTGGCCAATCAGTGTTTTATTTATTGACCAATCAGGACAATTTGACATACAGACCATCCCACAGCAGTCTCTGTGCCAGAGTATAACTTTTGCTTTATTTTTATTTCTAATGAACATTTCAAGATTTTTATAGAGAAAAGTAATAAGCCTATTGATCACAGCTACCAGTAAGTCTCAGAAATAAATGGTACTTAAAATTTCACTGCAAACTCATAAAAAATAAAATAAAATAAAATAAAATAAAAGTGCTAAATAACCTACAACAGTTAGAGAAGGCACCAAAAGGCCAGGTTTAGTTATATGTTTCTGCACAGAAGCAGCTCTGCTCTATTCTCAATGGCACTATCATATTATATTCCTTTTACATATAATAAAAAATTAAAATCTTAATACTCATACAAAGTGACATCAATGGACAAATGGATTTTTTAAATGTGTATAAAGAATGGAATACTAATCAGACTTCAAAAAGCAGGCCATTCTGACAGTTGTGACAACATGATAAATCTATAGACACCAAAATAAGTGAATAAGGCATGCATAGAAAAGTAGTATCACTGGTGTGGAATCCAAGAAAACTAAACTGACAGAAATATAAAACAGAATGATGATTATCTTTGGAATGAGGGAGGTCTCTTGGTTAAAGGAAACAAAATTTCATCCCGACATAATAAGTTCTAGGGATCTTTTGCAAAGAGTGGTGGCTATAGTTATAAAAAAAAAAAAAAAAAAAAAAAAAGTCCTAGATATTCAAAGTAGCTAGTAGCAAGGATTCTGAATGTGCATACCACAAAGAAATAAAAAGTGACTGATATGTTAACCAAATTTCATCATTCTACAATGTATACATAGTATACACACAACAAAACATCATGCTGTACCTCTAAATATGTAAAACTACTCTTATCAAAATACAACTGGGGACTGGACAGATAGTTCAGTTGTTAAGGGCAACTGATGATCTTCCGAAGGACCGCAATTCAGTTCCCAGCACCAGCATGGTGGCTCACAAACATCTGTAACTCCAGTTCCAAAAGATCCAATGCAGGCTTCCGGCCTTCATCAGCACTGCGCACACATGGTTCACAGACATGCATACAGACAAAATAGCCTTTTTAATTTTTACATACAAATTAAAATATAATAAAACCTAGTCACAAAAACTCAAATGAAAAGATCTTTATATCTCAGTTTTCTAAAACTTTTTTTAAAAGGAATACCTCTGTCCCAGATGGAATTTTATAGCTTCCAGTGGTGGGTAGACAAAAGCATGAGTCAAAGACAGGTGTATTAGAACATTCTGAGAATGAGAACTGGACCATCATAAGGACCTGAGACCTACGTAACAATGGTTGAGGACATTCAAAACTGTGCATTTTCTTACATTTATTTATTTACTTATCTATTTATTTTATGTGTATGAGTTTTTTATCTGCATGTATGAATATCACCATGTACATGCCTTGTAACCAAAGAGGCCAGCAGAGGCCAGCAGGTATTTTGGAAAAGTTAACAGATGGTTGTGAGCCACCATGTGGATTCTGGGTTCTGGAAATCAAACTCATTTCTCTGCAAAAGCATTAAGTATTCTAAACTGGTGATGGCTCTCCAGCCCCCAAAAGCAGCCACTAATTCGTAACAGGAAGTATTACCACCAAAATGAATCATTAAGACTAAACTCACTTAAGGAATTATCTTTTAAAATGAAATTATCATCCTGAGACATTTTAAACATGCATTTAAAAATTCTGTAACTTATGAAACTCACAAGTGACATCTATTTATAAATAAGCCAAATGCAGAAGCATGTGATCAGTTTCCTGGCATTTCTTCCTCCCACATAAATTTTATTCAGTCACATCCCGTATTCACAGTGGTTTTTCTTTTCAACTTTTACTCAACTTTTAGTGTTTAACATTCTCATATTTAATATAGATGAATAAAAATATTAAAAATACATATCTGAATTCCTGCTATTTGCCTAACAGTGATGCATTAAAAGTTACAGTAACCTGGCATGGTGATACAAAGCAGTAACAACAGCACTCAAGAGGCTGAAGCAGGATGAGGAATTGAAGGCAACACTGTCTACACTGCACATTCTAGTCAGCCTGCGGAACTGGTGAAACCTTGTCTCAACCAGACAAACAAAGGTGATTAAGGTAGGCAGACCAGGATAGAGGAAGAGGTGAGAACAGGTATGAGCCAGGATATTCGGTCATTTTCATCATCCTGATTTCAAGACCATGTAGATATATCACTCATTGAAAAGGGAAAAAATGAAAAAGACATTTTGTTCAATGCAAACATGTTCATAGCTAACCATGTTTTAACCAGTTTTCCTGAGGACTGAGGATCATGTATTTTCAGTATTCTACCTTTACATTCTATAATGTAAATATAAGCATAAAAGCCTACTTTAAATTCACTATATCATTAATATCATTTGGTGATGATATTCTATAGACAGTTGCCATATGTGGAAGGAAAGAGAAGGCAAGAAGAAATCTTATTTTATGTAAATCTTCACACTTGTTTTATAACTGATTGTAATTTTTAAGTAATAAAGTGTAAAACATTCTTTATACTCAATCTAACCCCTAGATAAATACTTGGAGCAGACTGAAAACTAAACTATGGCAAGCAAGCTGTTGATAGTCTTAGTACTTCTAAAGATCTTAACAAATAATTCCAAATTGCAATTTACACACTGTACTAAAGGAAGTAATACAAGAAATATTTGTTTCTCTCAATAACATAAATATCTAACCTCAAGCATTACAGTTCAACTTGTGTTCCACAAGTCTAAAATGCTTTGGCAACACTCATTTCCATATTTGAAACTATCTTCAATATGTACTTTTTTCTTTGGTTATGTCAAATGATATTGTAAAGTTGTAGTAAGTCTTTTAAAAAAAGTCTTTAAAAAACTCTCATAAAAGCAGTGTGATCTGGACCATTAAATAGTTACAAGGTAAAAAAGGAGTAAAAAATCTACAAGAATCCTTTTCAAGGTGATAACAATAATATTCCCATCTAAAGGCATATAAAAGTTTTTTAAATAAAATTTAATAATATGGCAAGGATTCTCAAATATTATATTGTGCCATCCTGAAGTCACTCACTGCTTTAGAGGCATGCTTCAGAAAGATATTTTAAAACGTACATATGCGTTATCTCATTAAGTGACTCATTAATCTAGTGGTTAATCCCATTTGGGGGGAATTACATAGTATGGCAGGACAATAATACATATGTCCCCCACAAAGATAACAGAGAACTGTGGTTTAAGGTCATCAGGGCCTTATACACATAAAAATGTTCTCTTTTACAAGATACCATCAAGCAACAAATATGGAAAGAAATTTAGCTAGTGAAATGAATCTGGAAACAACACCAACGTCCTTCAGTGAGTGTGTAATACATCAATCCTAAGCCCATCCAAACAGCAGACCACTGCTCAGTATTAGAAAGATAATAAAGAGGGTTGGAGATGGCTCAATAGTTAGGAGCACTTGCTACTCCTCAGAGGAACCAGATTTGGTTCTCTGCACCCTACTGGCAGCTCACAACAGTAACTTAGCTTCAGGATATCTGATGCCCTCTTCAGGCCTCTTCAGGAACTAATCACGCATGTGGTGTACATACATACATTCAAACAAATACCTTTTAAATATCTTTTAAAGAAAGTGTCTTTATATACACCAACCTGGCGAATTTCTAGGAAATAATGCTGAATGAAAAACAACAATCCAAAAGGCTATATATTGTAGTTTCATTTATTAAAATATTCTAGTGATAACAAAATTCTAGAAATGGAGAACATGGGATCTTTCTGTATTATCTGTATTCTATCTGTATTGCTACAATTACATGTGAAATACCAATCTCAAGTAAGAATTTCAAGAGGGCTAAAACATAACCATACGCTATAACCTAAAGTAACCACCCTCAACTATGTGACTCATGAATGCTAAGGGCATTATTGATTGGCACACAAACTGTACCTTTAAAGCACAGTAATACTATCTGAGTCACATAACCAAAAGCAGATTCCAGTGGCAACTCAGTGCTATACAGTCTCCAGAAAAAGAACAAAAGGAATTAGTGCCTAATCGGCCACAAAGAAAGTGTCAGTGAAAACAACGACCACAGAAATGTTATCAATGCACTTCCAATGAATTAGAAGTTAGACAAATTTGTAAGAACACAGCTGTAATTCCAAGCAGAAAGCTTACCCGATGCTTTGCCTTAATTTTCTTCCTATATTCTTCCTTGTCGAATTTGTCCTCTTCCTGAAGCCGTTCCTTTGCTTTGTCTAAGTTGATGCCACCAGTGTTGTCGTCATCGTCGTCTTCCTCCACATCTTTTGTAGCAGATTTCTGAATCTGTGGCCACTGCTGGACCAGCTGAAGGCAGGAAAGGGAAGTAAAGGGTAAGGTGGAAGCGATGTCTACAGAAACCGCTGCCTTTTGAGGACTCATTTAAAATGGGGCATATGACCACTTTCTTAAACTTTATTTAAAAGTTATTTCTTAAACCTTCTCATAAACTTCCTAATAAAGTAAGATGCCACAGAAAGGACCTTCATATTTCACAGCCAAGGCAATACTGCCATTAGACTGTGAGCACATGAGTAAAGACTACTTTGTGAAAGGATTTGGTCAAGGTGATTACAGAATAGAAACACTTGCCAAAACTGTTGTTAATGTTCTGTCCTCCTGCAACTAAGCTCAAAATCATCTGCACAGAGCAAAAAACTGGGTGACACTGTATCTCCTTTGAGCTACACCCAGGTACCTTGTATATATATGCCTCTAACACAGCTCATCAAAATGTGCTATTTTACATTCCTGTTTCTTTTAGTAAATCTAATATCCTTATGGGTATCTATCTATATACTTTTCTCATTCATCCTCAGAACCCATAACAGTATGTGATAAGAAAAACTGGTCAATGAGTCACGTATCAACTAATCTTGCAGAGTGAAATAACTAACTAACTATAAGGAAGAAAATTGGTTTGGGTTTCACGGGCTGCTCCTGATTCCACACAGCAGTTTATGGATAGGAACAAAGTGGCAAGCAGATGGATCCAAAAGAAGACATGGCCGAATGTTCTGGCTTTGTCGCTAGTTTACTGTGTCATGCTGAGTAAATTTATTATTCTCTGGACACCTGGGCCCCTTCTAGAGCTAAAAAAAGAGGCAATTCAACAATTTCTGTTGTCTCACACTATAAAAGTATAAGATCTGAACAATTCAGATAAAGCAGTTCTCATTAACATAACAGCTTTAACTTAAAAACTGGTTGCCAGGGCATTTAAAATCTGTACCTCTGACTTTAAAGTATCCTAACTAATTTTCAGGTAAACAGAAATTTTCAGATAAACATCTCACAGGTATTCATACATCCTTGCTACCCATGCCATTCTTCAAGATGAGATTCCCACAATCTTATTCTTGTGGCAGCCAATGGTGGTGGCAAAGGAACTGCATGACAAACTATGCCAATAACCAGTGAGCCCCAAAAGCTGTGACAAGGATCCATGGTGATGCAGAGATAACATCAATTATTCAAACTTCTCATCCAACTTGATTCACAAAAGGAAATTAATATAGTATACCTTTCTGTGGGTTAAACAAATTGCAGCCTATCTTTTAGAGGTTCAGTATTATGTATGCCACAAACAGCTCCTCTTAGTAACAAGCACACATTGCAATATTATACAGTTAAGAGATTTATAATCATCTTGGAGCTAATTACTGTAATCTGTGCAGCTGAACTCTATAGCACACTAAGCTCATTAGGCTAAGAGCACTCATTTTACAAGGGCATTAGACACGACTGCATTCTCCTCTAGCTCACTTCTTGGGTGCTCAATTCTCAATAGTCATTTTATAACAAATATTTTTTTCACTTATATTGGCTTCATCTTCCACTTTTTGCAACTATCTTGTTATTTTTCAGCTCATTCCTATACCCCAAAATAACACCAAGTTCTTGAACTTCAAAATGAAAAAGAAAAATACCACTGTGGATAGAGAGTATTCCACAACATTTCCATGATGATGAAATATATGGTGTAACTCTTTAATCACTATGAAAAGCTCATACTTTACTAGAGTAACAGATTACTAATTCTAAACATTACTCTGAGGGTTTAATGCACGTGAGGTACTATGCTCTATACTAGGAACCCAAGAGCAAAGCAAAATATCTTTCTTTGTAGAAGTACAAAAGAAGGTTGTAATCATCAATTAAGACTGTGAGGTTATATAACAATAATAATTTCCATGAAGGAAAAAGCAATAAGATTATAATGGTACTGTGTGGTATATCAGGATGGTCGGGGAACTTGTAGGCTGGTGAGAATGGGGTCATGAGATGAAATTCTTAAGACCTTGTTATGCCAGGAACTAGTTTTCATCCTAAATTTATTTGATCATTTGAAAACAAAACATTAATTCTTAAAATAATGAGAAAAATATAGACATGTATTTAGAACCAGGCCCAGATAAAGGCAAAATGAGAAGGAAGCACCTACATCTGGAATTACTTAAAGACAGAGACTTCCCTCCATGAGCCAGTCCTTCAATGAACGTGCAAACACAGCATATGTAACTGAGGAAGTGCAAATCAGGCAGTTTACAGAGTCATGCTAAAGATGCTCTGCTAAGTAACTGTGTTAGTATTCTTGTGCTTGTTCCCAGCGAACACTCTGATGAATATTGATGAGAAAACCTTTTCTATAAAGAATGGAATTGAACATCATCTCACTGCTGGTATCACCAGGAAGGACTTTCAGTTTACTGCATAAGAAATCCTTGTCCACAGCCACACAGCTGATAAAAGGCCTACAGGAACAGAGTAAAGAAGCGCCCAGTGTGTTGTAGAGACATTCATTTTTTTTTTTAAATAATAAATGGCCAGTCAGCAGGAAAGCTAAGCTCCATAATCCCTGAGATGTAGTTCAGAAATAACATATTTATAGAATCTTACCTCCCCTTCATCAGTAAATGTTATTTTCTTATTCACTTTAAAATTTCTCTTCATTACTTTCTTTGCTTCTGCAACTTTGGTTAATTTTTTCTTGACACTGGATTTAGAAGGTTCCTTTTTCTGTTTAAGGAGAAAAAAAATAAGAATTAGAAAAGGCTTGCAATATAGCAATGAACTTTCCAAAAATGACTATACATTCTATTCTCATTGGTAATTACAAGCACCTAAAACACTGTCCAGAAACTAAGCTATGTGTCATTTTAACTAATAGCTCCCTTAAGGCTAAAGGGGCTTCAAAAATGAGTAAGACAGGCATTAGGCAAAACCTTTTATTTTGCTCTATTGCTAAAACTGTTTTATTTAAAATTCTGAAGCACCAGAAACAACAGGAAAAGGCAATAAACAGTCATAAGACAAAACTGTTTCCCAAGTAAAGCATAAAAATATTATTAAATTTCCAAGTGCAAACTTAAATTTCTAGACTAGGAATATATACATGTAGAGCAAAATGGTTAATAAAGTGTTTGCAATTAAACATCCTTCTATCAGCTCTAAGAATTTACTCTAGGCTGGAGAGATGGCTCAGCGGTTAAGAGCATTGGCTGCTCTTCCAGAGGATCCGAGTTCAATTCCCAGCACCCACATGACAGCTCACAACTGTCTGTAACTCTAGTTTCAGGAGATTGGACAACCCTCACACAGACACACATGCAGGCAAAACACCAATGCACATAAATTTAAAAAAAAAAAAAAAGAATTCATGCTATGAATGCCAGAAAATATCCTATGACACACTGAGTCCAAAGACAAGATGAATTAACAGACCACCAAAGCATGATACTAAAAATTCAAAGCTACTGCTTCCTTATACTAGTGAACGCTAAGTGAGCCACTGAGGAAAGGAACGAGAAAGATCGCGGTGTGGCCTCTAGGATGAGTAATAGGAAATAACTCATGTTTTTGAAATGTTGGATAGTCAGCCAGTGGTAGCAACTGGCGGTCCCTGACTAACACAGTGCAGCTTCTATCACATGAATGGACAGAAAGAGAAGTCTTTGGTATAGGACAGGGAGTTTGCTCAGCAGTTAAGAATGGATACTGCTCTTCTACAGGACCAGAGTTCAATTCCAACACCCACATTAGAAGGCTCATAACTGTCTCTAGCTTTAGCTCCAGGAGACTGAAGCCTCTGACCTCCAAGGGTACCAACACATAACTGTACCTACCCACACACAGACACACACATTCACACAGTTTAAAACAATAAAAATAATTTAAGTAAGTCTTTGGCATAGTAGTCAAGAAAATTTGTGGTAAATTCTGCAATTATGAACTGTGTGATGATTAACTATCCTCTATAAATCAAGGATACTAATATCCTACTACCATCTCACAGACTGTGAGAAAGCTAAGCAATAAATAAATGGAAAACACACTGAGTGATAAGTTCATGTCTATTGAATACAGGTTATTTCACAGTATACTAGACTGGGGGCTTCTTAGCTTTTAATTCTGTACTACAGTGAAGCACTCAGCAAAGAAAAAAAGGAATCAAACAAGAATCATCAGAAGTTTTGGAAAGATACACAACTATTACATTATGATAATAAATATGTACAAAATTCATTTCATAAGTAGATATTGTCAATATTGAATAAATTAAAATTAAGCATCCTAAATTAAAAACAACCAACTTATTAAACCATTTTATATTAATTTTTAGATAATTTTTCATGTTTTTATTATCTTAAATAGTTTCATGTCAACTTGACACATCTACAATCATTTGAGAAGAGGGTCTTTCAATTGAAAAAATACCTCCACAAGACTGACCTATAGACAAGTCTGTGTTGCACTTTGTTGATTCATAATTGATGTTTGAGTGCCAAGGTCACTGTGGGTGATGGAACCACTGGGCTAGTGATCCTAGGTACTATAAGAAAGCAGGATGAGCAAGCCACGAGCAACCCAGTAAGCAGTATTGCTCCATGGCCTTTCCATCAGTTCCTGCTTCTAGGTTCCTGCTTTGAGTTCCTGCCCTGACTTCCTAGGACTACAGGATACAAGATGAAATAAACCCTGTCCTCCTCATGTTGCTTTTGATCATGATGTTTATCACAGCAATAGAAACCCTAACTGAGCCAGTTATGAAAACCTGATAATGCATACAAATAAAATTATGTTTTAAGTACAAGTAAGTTGTGTTGACACTGATGTTTCTATTATATATGTACTGCTAACAATACTTTATATTTCTCATTCTTGATCTGTGCAATCTATACATTTAATTATATTACTTCTCTGGCAAAAAAGCCAATTTATGTTTAGTAAGCTACTAGCATACTGAATTCATATAAGGTTTATGAGATTTGCTTATCAGATAGATATTAAGATTAATATACTACAATCTACCTCACAAGATTTCTTTAAAAAGAGATTTTTCAAACTATTTTTTTCCTTGGCACAAACAACTATTCTTCAGCCCTTCCTGTGACTCTGTGGACATCTCCAACTGGTATCATGAAGGCTTTAATTGCTGTGCCTACTCCTCTAGATCTCCTCTCTACCACTGTCTTTAGGATATATATGTATCTTTCTCTGTAAATATTATCATCCTCATTTCCTTATCTTACTTCAGAGAGTGATCAGATGAAAGAAAAACTAAACTGAAAGATACTAGAGTGACGAGCAATTTGCTTATCTAAATAAAGTGCTAAATGTAAAACCTCTATAAACGCAGGGAATTATTAAGCCCCTCCTTCCTTCAACCCACTCAGAATTCCCACACAACTCTTCCTCACAAAGCTTTGTCAGAGATTTCCTCCAACTATCACTAGGATTTGCAACTTCATTATTAACTTCTATTAGATCTTTGTAGTTTTATGACGAGAGATTTCTGGATTGCCTGATTTTCTGCCATCAAACTTGTTGTAATGATGGAAAAATTTAGAAAGATCAGATGATATAATTATTTAGTAGAAACATATAACCATAAACTAGTAAACTAAAAATATTAGGAAGTAGTATGAGCAGACTTTCCAGGGTGATGGCATTTTCCACTACTCTGATAAAAGTTTGAGCCATACAGGATATATTGAGCAAACTTATCAAATGTTTATAATCCTAATTTGTCATTTCCTTGTATGATATGAGAATTTATTCATCAAAAGGTACTGTCAACAAATATTGAAATCCAGCTAACACCATGCAATCTGAAATATACAGGAAAATGACATTGGCAATGTGCTCACAAATGTGTTCAATAGATGGTAACATGATAAGGGAAATATTATAAATGGTTAATCAGAGAATTTGGTGGTGGGTATATCTGTATCCAATAATATAGTTGCAACTTCTTTGAATACTTAAAAATATTCCTAGTAAAATAAAAGAATCCAGTCCCTATGAACAGAAAAAGAACATTAGAGCATACATCTCTAACACCAAGCACTGGCAGACTGGAATAAAAGTCAACAAGAAAAACAGTACATTCCAGTGACAAGGGTCTGACTCATGAATCCACTGACCTTACGAGTGTAAAAAGTGGAGGTATTTTTTTTTTTTTGCCATTTAACGGTTTCATAGTTTCTAATAGGGACAATTCCTGTTCCAGCTCTTTCCCCCTCAAAAAAGGTTCCCTTTATAAGATAAAACATTTTAAGAAAGCCACTGAAAAAAGCAACAGAAGTGTCAATATGGCTGAGAAGAGGCTTATATTATCCTGTTTAGCTACTGACTTCCGCTAACATCTTCACTCACTCCAACGTGTACTATGGACTATACAACACAAGGCATCTGTGTCAGTCAGCTTTCTGGATATATCAAACAAGTAAGATAATCAACTTACACAGAGAAAGGTCTATTTGGGCTCACAGTTTTAGAAAAGGTTTCAGTCCAAGATCGCAGCCCCAATGCTTTGGACAAGACAAAACACCATAATGACAGCAAGACCACTCTTTCCATGGTCAAGAAGCTAAAAAGATGAAGAGGAAGGGGTCTGAGTGTCATTATCCCTTTCAATGTGATGATCTCAATGACCTAAAAAAAGAACCCCATTAAACCCCACCTCTTTACTTAAAGGTACCACCACCTACTGACAATAATACCCTAAGGACCAAGCCTTTACCACATTTACCTTTGGAGGGCATGTAAGATTCAAATTACAGCTCTATCAGAGCATATAGTTGAGATTCAGTAGTGCAAGCTTGGTGGTCTCTAGGGCCTCTAAGAGCCTAAAGGATAATGATATAATAATTACTGAACATTAACTATTGAATCACAAGCACAGTAAGTGCTCAAATAAATCTTATCTTACAAAACAGAGAGAGCTTTAAACGTATAGGAAAACACTAATACATGGGCGTTACTAGCACTTCAATGGTTACAAACACCTTTTAAGCCCACTGGTGGCATTTTTCAAAATGGTTTTAAGAAGAGAGTATGAAGGGAGGTGTGTGTGTGTGTGTGTGTGTGTGTGTGTGTGTGTGTGTGTGTGTATCTACATACCTGCACATGCACATACATACACACATAAGGATTAGGGTGAACTCACCAGCAAGTCCACATATGAAGGTCAGAGGTTGACTTATATTATCATCTATCACTCTGCACCTTATTTTGATGAGACAGGGTCTCTCACTGAACTTGGAGCTCACCCCTTCGGAGCATAGCCAGAGAGCCTCCCGGATCTGCCTATCTGCCCTTCCATCCTGCATTGAGATTTACAGGTAGTCACCCGCATACACACTACATACATGGCTTTTATGTGGATTGGGGGTGTGCAAAATCAGGGCCTTGTGGTTGCAGAGCAAGCACTTTGCCCACTGAGGTATCTCTCCAGTCCCGGTGTTATTCTTTTCAATACTAATTTTAGCAGGTATCCTACTTTGCTTTCTATTGACATGATAAAAACACTGACCAAAACCATGTTGGAGGACACTCAAGGCAGGAACCTGGAGCAGGAACTGAAGCAGAACCCACAGAGGAATTCTGCTTACTGACTGGCTTACTCAGATTGCTTTCTTACACAACCTGCCTAGGTATGGCATTGCCTAACCTAATAAATTCTCAAGTAAGTATTTCTATTATCTTAACTTGAATATTTTAATAAAAGCAACTTCAAATTAAAACTATTACCAGTACAGTTTAAATTTCCCTTTTCTGTTTCCCACATTTTTCAGACATATTCCAACACCAAACTTTCACTCAAAATCTTTCAACATACTTTTCTACCTTCTTATTGACTTCCTGTTAGAATTAACATAAATTTCCTGATTTTAAAAACCTTCTTTATAAAAGTTCAGCCTAATAATTCCTTAACCCTTTCATTGCTTCCAATTAGTTTAGATGAAGTCCAAATTTCTGTTCTCCAAAGCTAATCCTCTTTTCATCTCATGTCCTGATTTTTTTTTTTTTTTTTTTTTTTTTTTTTTTTTTTTTTTTTTTTTTTTTTGGTTTTTTCGAGACAGGGTTTCTCTGTGTAGCTTTGCGCCTTTCCTGGAGCTCACTTGGTAGCCCAGGCTGGCCTCGAACTCACAGAGATCCGCCTGGCTCTGCCTCCTGAGTGCTGGGATTAAAGGCGTGTGCCACCACGCCCGGCTCATGTCCTGATTTTTAAGACTTATATGTGTCACAATCAACTAAACTCATCATACTCTTCCTCTTACACTCTTAAATAGTTCTGTTCACCTTCTCATTCTGAAACACATAAGGCAAATTTTCACATAGACCTACAATTACTTATTATCAGTATATTTTCTTTGATTCACTTAAATTGTTGCAGGGACCAGTTTAGTCTGACTATAGCCATCTTGAGTCATGACCAACATACCAAAAATAATTAAAGCATTATATGGTATTTGGAGCTTTGTGACTAGACCCAGGAACTATGATTGCCAGGTAAATAACTCAAATCTCTATTAGCTTGAGATAATCAAGCTATGCTCCATCCAGTTTGGATAAAGGCACCTTTCTCCTGGACATTTCATAACTTCTTCCATCTGATCTAAGTCATAGAGATTCACCATTCTTGTTACCATTCAAGCATCATTTCTAGCCTTGAGTACCTAATTGACTGTGTTCTATGCAATTCTAATTGGTTCTTTCTCATAGCACTTTTGCAGCTGTTTACCATATGCTGGACCTAGATTTTTCCAGAACAGTTTTCTAGGATATTGAGTATTCTGTCTTCCTGTTAAACTGCATGTATCTGTTCCCCACTATATTCCTAAGACAACAACACTTAAGTGATAAAAATTTCAGAATGTTTTACACATAGATAAAATTATGAAACCAGGAATATTTTGTTTTATAAATCCAATTTATAAACCTGCTACTTTTAATAAACTTTTTCATATTAGAAGGCAAGCAGTTAGAAGCAACAGAACCTAATATATTTTTATTTATAGATGATACTGATCTTCTTTCTAACTTATGTTAAAATTGGCTTTAATCACATTTCTGTTATCTCCTACAACTTTTAAAATCCTTTTAGAACTAACAAAAGTACACCAAACACCAAATTTGTGCAATCAAACTTTGAAGTTTATGTTCCTTTCTTGAGCCCACTATTCTACCGATACAAAGTAAATTCCAGGAATACTGCTTATAGGAAGATTCAGTCTACATCACAAACACTAATGCCTAGAACCTTCCTCAGAGACAGGCATAAGGTTTCTATTTCTATTTTAGCCAATTCAATAGAGAAGTCACAAAAGAGAGAAAACATGTTGGCTGGGTTATGTAGCTAGAGTTTTCCTGTCTGGCCCATGGTCAGAACAAATCTCTCACCCACCAGTCCCACAGCTGCTCAGACCCAACCAAGTAAACACACAGAGACTTATATTACTTATAACTGTATGTATGACAGTATTACATCAGTGGAAAACTATTCTTTTTACAAAAGGAGGGAGATATAGGCCATCTCTAAACAAAATACACAAATGACATTTACCAAAATCCCAATCTAAATCAATTTTTCAAGGTCTACTACTGCCCTTAAAAGATCTATACCCTTAAAAGATCTATCCTAGCACCAAAACCAAAGACATGTCAAATTTTCTTCTGTCATACAAGGAAAGGACAACAGTAATTAAACACCAAAGTGAAATAAAGCTGTAAGGGACAGGAAACTCAGCTACAAGCCAAGAGCCAGCACATAAGAACAAACAGACAAGGGAAAGGATAGCTCTGTAGGCTGAAGGCAGTTAGAGTGATAAAAGGAGACAAGTGGACAACTAATCACAAGAAAAGAAGGAACAGGAGAGGCCAGAAAAGAAGCTCTGTGAAAACCAATTCCTCTCATGATTAGAGGTGGATTGCAAAACCACTGCTCCTACTCACACTACCCTCCTCACACTACCTAGTACTTTATCCCAAGACTCCCAAACTGTAAACTCAAGTGCAAGAAAATAAATTAAGCCAACAGTGGACAACTGAAAATGTCTTAAGCAGATATTAACAGGATGCAAAATAATTATCATCCATCTCCCAAAATACCTGCTCTATAAGTAATATTTGAGATACAATACTAAAAGTACTAAGTCCAAAAAATAAGGAATACTGGAACATGAACCCACTGATCATTACTGTTGACAACTTATTCTAGACCATTTCCTTTCCAAATTCTTTAATTATTTAAGCCATTTAGTAGTTTGACATATTTGGCAGACTCGTTAAAAAATAAAAATATTAAATAACAATATTCCTAATGAAAAACTTATCTGAACTAATTTTGAAGACATTCAAGTCTAATCAAATAAACAAGATGAACTGATAGAAAATCTATTAAGATGAAATTAACTCTTTACTAATATACTAAGATAACTCAAGCTACACTATGAAACTCATAATTTGATTTGTAATTCTAAATCTATGATGACAAATGTCAAAACTTCCTAATAAAGACTACAAACTAACTACAATCCCAGACTTGGGACACTACCAATGATCATGCATGTTAAGCTAACGTGGGTTACTGAGTAATACAGTCTTAAACTACCATAGAATAACTTGACTGGGATACTACTGACAGCTATTTGAGCACCTTTGGGAAACTTTACTAGACTACAGCATACCATATGGTTAATTGTCAACCTTCCTTGGGATGAACTGCCCACTATAGGATAATGAATAAACTGTGTCTCATTCAAAGCTGCACCTGATATATGTAAGCTCTCCTTTACTCAAATACAAATGCAAGCACATGAGGGAGAGGCACAGAAAGGAGGAAATATGAATGAGTGCTAATATATCAGTCACATGCAGAGTCACGTTCCCTAAGCTTCATCAACTTAGCATCTCATGCCATTTACTTTGTCCAACAGCAAAATGATAGGAAAGCTGTATTTCCCTGTGGTTTAAAAAAATAATAATAATTGTTGTCCTCTTACCAATAATGTTTTTTCTTTTCATTCTGACATCCAAGACTTCAAGAGTCAAATCCTGGTCCATATTTAAGACTGATATATAAAACAATGTGACTTGCATTTTATATATCCTGCCAATCATTTCTTTTCTATCTATATTGTACATGTCCTAGAAGTTTCTAATAGAACATATTAAGTATACTTTAAAGCTATTTCAAACTCATTTTGAAGTAGAGAAGGATAAAATATGAATTAAAATAAAAACTAAAGTTATATATTCAATAGTTCTTCTCTACTATACTTTTTATTAGCTTTCATTACTGTAACAAATATATAAAATTAACTTCTAAAAGAGTTAAGTTTTATCATGCCTTCCAGTTTTGAGAGGTTTCACTCCATAAGCAATTGTCTTTCTTATTTTGGGATACTGTAAGGCTCAGATCTAAAGGACATGAAAGAGGAGGAAGCATAGCTAAATAAAGATTCAGGTAGAAGAAACACAAGTGCAAAGAAATGAGTCTGTTACACACACACACACACACACACACACACACACACACACACACACACCTTTAGAATGACTACAGGTGGAATGTGATTAAACCAAACCGTGCACACAAGAAGATTCTAGATTACCTAAGACCTTAAAACACATGCTGACTAGACACAAAATACACGTCTGGAGCAAGATGCCAGTTACTTTTTTAAGCTGCTGGATACCAGGTTTTTCAGCAGCCAGGGGTGGTAGACAGAAAAGTAATCAGAAATTATTCTATTGGCCTATATACAAGATGATAGAGGGTTTTAACTGAGGCAGAGAGAAAAGAAAACAATATGGTTTAGATACATTTTGAAAGAAGAGTAAACGACCCTCCCTTGAAGAAAGGAGTTAAGAAGACTATTCAAAGACGATGTATGTCTCTGCCCTCGGTTACTGAACTAATGTGTTAAATACACAAGAGATAGTACATGGATAGGTAAAAATTTAGGAAAGGCAGAAGGGTTTAGGACACACATTTAGATGTACTATCCCAGTCTTTTTTTTTTTTTAAGATTAAATTTATTTATTATGTATACAGCATGTATGACTGCGGGCCAGAAGAGGGCACCAGATCTCATTACAGATGGTTGTGAGCCACCATGTGGTTGCTGGGAATTGAACTCAGGACCTCCAGAAGAGCAGTCAGTGTTCTTAACCTCTGAGCCATCTCTCCAGCTCCCCTATACCAGTCTTTAAAGTAAAGAGCTCGCTGGATTCGTCTAGGGAGCATATTTAAGTGGAGAATGAAGCAGAAGGCAGGGCCTTGAGGTACTCCATCAGTTACACACAGGAAATAGGTGAACCAAGGAATACAAGCCAAGAGAAACAACTAGTAAAGGCAGGAACAAAACCAGAAACATGGAGCAAAAGCTAAGCAAAAAAAAAAGGGGGGGGGGATCCCCTTAGAAAATGTGGCTGAGGCCGGGCAGTGGTGGCGCACGTCTTTAATCCCAGTACTCAGTAGGCAGAGGCAGGCGGATCTCTGTGAGTTCGAGGGCAACCTGGGCTACAGAGTGAGTTCCAGGAAAGGCGCAAAGCTACACCGAGAAACCCTGTCTCAAAAAACCAAAAAAGAAAGAAAGAAAGAAAGAAAGAAAGAAAGAAAGAAAGAAAGGAAGGAAGGAAGGAAGGAAGGAAGGAAGGAAGGAAGGAAGGAAGGAAGGAAGGAAGGAAGGAAGGAGAGAAGAGAAGAGAAGAGAAGAGAAGAGAAGAGAAGAGAAGAGAAGAGAAGAGAAGAGAAGAGAAGAGAAGAGAAGAGAAGAGAAGAGAAGAGAAGAGAAGAGAAGAGAAAAGAAAAGAAAAGAAAAGAAAAGAAAAGAAAGAATATGTGGCTGAGGTATTGATTAGCACAGTCCTAGTAGTTTAGTACGAGCAACTGTTGGTTTCAGGAACATAATTGTATACAGAATAGCAGGGACACAAAGTTTTTTTTTCCCAAAATAATTATAAGGTTAGGGAGTTAAAAACTGTAAGCACAGTTAATTCTTCCCAAAAGTTTCTTCCTTGTTCCCTATCACAGTGAAGGTTCAGAACTCAGTCAAATATTGGTACTGGGGTTCCACTGTATCAAGAGCTACTTTTTAATTTTCAAATTCTAGGTTGAATATAATTACCAGGTTTTTTTATGTCCCAGAAAAAACATGATGATTATTAAAAATTCCTAATGAAACCATTTTATTTATGGGGGGATTTCAAAACATCATAATAAAACTTACCTAAGTAAAATGTATATTTCTACTGCCATAATGGGGTATAATACAACTATTAAATTATGGCATTATAGAGGTATATTTATTAACATGGAAATCTTTCCTAATCTTAAGTTTTCAAAAAGTTAATATAATAGAGCAAAAGTTAATATAACAATACCATGTACAATCTGTAATTTAAATGCACTGGGGGAGGAGGAGTGTAGGAATGTTTATATATATAAAAAAGGCCCAGAAGTACAAATCAGAAGGGTACAGTAGTGATAGGATCATGGTTTATTTTTTATTTCTTTGTCATATCTTCTTTTATATTTTGAATTTCAGCAAATAAGTAAATAACAAAAATTACTAGTCGCAATACAGTAAGATTTATTTCTGAAAAAAAAATTACAAACAAAGAACAAAATTCCTACCTATTCTAGGTTAACTCTAACATCACTAGTGTCTTTTTAGTTTCCTCATCGATGCAGGACAGTAAAGGACCTGCACTTAGGCTGAGACATGATATTATTAAGCTGTTTGTCCCTTGGGGCTTATAATCCACCAAACTGTTTGATCAAATATACAACAGTAAATGAGGGAAGTGGAGGACATTAAATAAGCATTAGTGGGTTACATTCAATTCTACAACAAATTCACCGATTACACTGTATTTTTCCCTCCATGATCATTAAATTAGCAGATTCCAAGAGATCATTCTTCTTTTAACCTTGAGTTTTAAGAATCGTGTCAAATTTTATTAGAAGCTTTTTGTATCTCAATATTAAAGAGTTTAAGTTCAAGACTTTATGAATTAGAAAATTTGATGTTAGATTAATACTTTTCAAAAACATATTACATTTTTATTGTGTTCACTGTTCTATGGTAATTTTTGATGCATTAAAAAGATACAGATCACGGTGTGATGACATGTCCTAAATTACTAGAGAACAGAGCTCAGAATGAATTCTCTGTCTCTTGAGATTTATTAAGCTTCAGGGATATATAATAGTAATATCTGATTCGGGCCATAAAAAAATTCAACAATTCACAAATCTCATTAATTATAAAATGAACAACTGACATGTTTATACTGATACACACACACACACACACACACACACGCACACACACACACACGCGCGCACACACACACACAAATGTACCCTGTAAATTAGCTTGAAGATAGCCTTTATATTAAAAGTAAAATGAAAAATCAGAGGAAGAGGCTAGGGAGGTACTTCAGTTGATAAAGCACTCACCATGAAATATGAGCAGCCAAATTCAGATCCCCAGAACCCACTTAATTCTAATGTAGTAACATGCAACTGTAATCCCAGTGCACCTACAGAGAGACAAGAGACTCCCTGGAAGCCTACAAGCTAGCTAGCTTTTAGTACATAGAACAACTGGAGACCCTGCTTCAAACAAGGTAGAAGGTGACAATCAACACTTGAGGTTGTCCCTTAACTTTCACATGTATATTCACTCACACACATATGCACATGCATTTATATACATCGCACATAAAACATACATATATTAAAATATTTTTATCAAATGAGGGTTACAGATATAGCCCTACCTATGGTACTAATTGCTTAGCATGCACAATTCCTTAGGTTCAATCTCTAGGACCCATTCTAAAAAGTAAAAAGCAAAAAGCAGATGAGGCCATATTTCATTTATGACATAAAGAAAAAACTGCCATTTCATATTCTTTGTCTATCCAATCTGAATAGCCAAACAAATGTAAACTTACTGGGGAGATGGGGTGCATGCATGCCTGAAGGCTTCTTAGTCGGCTGGTCTATCAGAAATGGGAAAACTCCAGTTTCAGCCAGAGACAAAGAATACAGGGGAAGGCCTGCAGGACGGTTCGACTGGAACAACACGATGGAAGGAGAGAACCAACTCCTTCAAGTTTTCCTATTAATCCACACGAGTGTGGCAAGCAAGTGCATGTGCACACTCTAGTCAGCATTAACTGGCTTGATATAGATAGCCTAGAACTGTCTGAGCATAGTCTCAACTGAGTAACTATGTTTATCAGCTTGGTCAGTGGATATGTCTGTGAGGGATTATCTTGACTATCTGAATTGATATAAAAGGATACAGCCCATGTTGGACAATACCTTCCCTAGACAGGTGGTCCCAGGTAGTATAACAAAGCTACTTGAGCCGGGCGTGGTGGCGCACGCCTTTAATCCCAGCACTCGGGAGGCAGAGCCAGGCAGATCTCTGTGAGTTCGAGGCCAGCCTGGGCTACCAAGTGAGCTCCAGGAAAGGCGCAAAGCTACACAGAGAAACCCTGTCTCAAAAAACCAAAAAAAAAATAAAAAGAAAGAAAGAAAGCTACTAAACATGAGCTTGTGACCTAGCCAGAAAGTGTGATCCAGTAAGCATCATTCCTCCACGGTTCCTGCCCTGACATCTCTCAATGATAGACCACAACCTAGAAGCATAAGCCAAATAAACTTTCTTCCCCCAAGTTTCTTCAATTCAGAGTTATTTGATTACAACACAGAATCAGGAAAATAGGACAGATGGAGATGGAAACACACACACATTTTCAAGGATAATTTGATTTTGATATTACATACAGATGAGTAGAAAGGAACTCCTCAGATTATAAAAAACACAAGATAATATAATCATATAGTACAACCCAAGTGAGATTTACCCAACCAGCATGTTAAAAAAAAATGCAATTTGCTAAAATTTAAATATAACTAATGAAAAAATAAATTGTTTACTTACTTCAATTTCTTAAATACAGAGAAGTATGTACTCTTAAACTTAGTCAATATCACAAAATGCATATGGTTTTGGCTGTTTTTAAAAACATGTATTATGCATTGTAAGCCAATTTTATGAATTACCTATAAATCTGTTTATAAACAATAAATGGTTATATTTTATGACTACCTTTTTACTGTTACAATTTCAGGTGTTTCCATTTATATCTTTTGAAATATGCTACAATGAGCTTAGTGGACAGATTTTTGAAGAGCATAAACAACAGAGTAATATCTAAGACTACCAAATTATCACTGTGTTGATTACTATATCATAAATGCACTTATAAATCAATGCAGGTAATGAGTTGACACATCTATTATTTCATCTCCCCCCCCCAAAAAAAAAAATCAATGAAATACTAATATTCTCCTTCAAGTGCAACTTTCTGAGACATACAACTCTATTTTTAAAGGAAATATTCAGAAAAACAACAGTGAACTGAAAATAAAGATAGCTTATTTGTTAAATGTAAATGATACCAATTATAGAAAAGTTTGCTGGTATACCATAGCAAAAATTAGCTATTCAAAGGCACTGTAGCAGTGTATAATGATTTAACAAACCCTGGAAAAGAGCTAGATTTGTCTTAAATTCTTAGTTATTGATTTTCTTGCCCATTCTACAAATAGTGTCTAGTATATTAGGCAAAGTCTACAGGCAACAGCTTTAAAATATTAATGAGCAGGCTGGTTATGGACCATTAATGCAAAATATACAGTCACTTTCTTAAAAGAAAACCAGGAATACAGTTACACACTTACACCTAAGAAACACCAGGATAAAATCATCATTTCTATGTAAGAGGACATCACCAACAAACATAAAGATCTTTCCATAAGATCAGCAGTGCAACTAACATAGAATCTAGTTATTTTTTAATTTAGAGGCAAATATTAAACATTAGGAAAGCAAAGAGATGAAAATATTCCATGAAAAGAAAACGTACTGCCTTTGCAAACAAGTCTAAAAACCAAAAACTAATGTTATTGTGAAATCTAGAAATATAACACGGCCAAGAACAAGTAAATATGGAAACTATCTTCTTCCAAAACTATTCTTAAATGAAACTTATATTTAAACTAGAAATGTATCTTTGATATCTACATTCTGCTTGCTACTTTCAGCAAAAGTAACTACAATATAATTAATAGTTTCACAAAAAAAATTATGGTGAGTTGTATGATATTTCTTATTTACTTAGGAAAGGGGTTTTACAATTAATATTCCTAGTGAAGTAATTTCACTTATTATTACTATTCTTTTTTAATTAACATTTTTTTCATTTATTTTGTATACCAACTACATTTTCCCCTCCTTATTCTCCCGTTCTCTAACCCCTCCCACCTCCCATCTATCCTCTTCCACATCCACTCCTTAGTCTCCATTCAGAAAGGGGAAGGCCACATCAAGATGAGGCAGAACGGAACTCACAAAAATTTTAAAAAATTCAATCTGAGAAGGTGGGACTGACTGCCACAGTGCATATGTCTCATGAGAGGACAGATACAAGGTCAGGAGACCTCCTCATTAGCTTGTGTGGAGTCCAGTAAAAATAGAAGCCATGCTTCAATATACTATCCAGCTTGGTCCTGACATGAAAACAATTCATTAGCAATAAAATATACCACTTTAATCACTAGATATTTATTTATATCTTTTTTTTTTTTTCCTCGAGACAGGGTTTCTCTGTGTAGCCTTGGCTGTCCTGGAACTCACTCTGTAGATTAGGCTGACCTGGCTGACCTCGAACTCAGAGATTTGCCTGCCTCTGCCTCCCCAGTGATGGGATTAAAGATGTGCACCACCACCACCCAGCTGTTTGTTTATATCTTATCTATGGCAAAAAGACTCAAAGGTAACATCCCAATGACCTTGCCTTTTTATTAGTGAGCTTGTGAGCAGGTCTTATAACTTTATTCTCTTCAATGCAATATGTCAATAATTACAAGACATCACTCGTTATACAACTAAAGTGAGGTGTATTACTCTTGTGTTTGTTTTATATACATACAACTCTATTTGACTAGCATGTGGGAACTACAGATTCCCCTACAGATTTAATAATATCAACAGGCATGTTGGAGTAACCCATATGTTGACAGCCAATCTTTAGCACCTAAAGGTAGTATCTGCAACAACAAAAAGATTATTACACATTGGGCTGTTAAAACAACAAAGAGTAAGAAATTTGAGACAGGGATGGAGAAATGTCTCAACTGTTAAAGGCTAGGCTCACAACAAAAATTATAAGAAATATGAGAGCAAAGTTATTAGCAACTTAATTCCTTGTGAAGACCCTCAATGTTTTTTGCAGACAGAGACTTTTTTGCTATATTCTAATATGGACATTCAGTCCACAATATGTAGCCTACAGCCAACAGCCAGTAAAACGCTCAGTTATACAGGTGCAAAATAGAACACACACACCCCGGCCCCAAAAATGCATTCTATGCCAATCCAGCCCCAAAATGAAAAAGCAAACTGGTAAATGATTGATTGCAACTTTGTCAAAAGATTATGAGTAGAAGATCCAGTTAACCCATGCTCAAATGTCTGACCCACAAAAAAAAAAAAAAGAAATGATAAAACACACTGGGTTTTTTTAATTATTCCATTTATTCAGGTTCATTTATTTATTGTGTGGGTATGTGAGGGGGAGAGGGAAGTGAGTGCTGAGTGCTTTGTCCTAAATGCGACAGTTACACTGTCACCATTACCACACAAGGCCTGGGGACTATCACAGAAGAGGGTATGGAAAGAACGCTAGAGGATGGCAGGGGTGCTGTGAAATGCTGTCTTCTGAAGACAGGCTGTGTACTGCACTCTAATTCGCTGCAGCTATGGGAAGCTGCACAAGACCAAGCTAACAGGAACAGTCAGAACTCCAATAGGCAGCACTAACTGGAATCAGTGGACTTGGGGGGGCGGGGGGGGGGGGGAGAGGACATGAAGATGAGAAAGGGCTGTTCAGGAGTCTCCAGGAACAGTTGGTAAAAGAGAAGATCAAGGCACATTGTACATGTGTATGAGATTGTCAAAGACTAAATACAAGATGTTTTTAAGCCACTGTGGTTCTCTAACCAGCACTGGGGAAGCACAGACAGGAGGATCAATGGGGCAAGCCAGTGAAAGCCAATTTACCAGAATCAGTGAGCAACAAGTTCAAAAGAGGCCCTGTCTCAAAGATCATGTAGAGAGTGACAGAGAAAACTTCTGGCCTACACACACACACAAGAACATAAAACTATATATTAAGTATATTTTATGTGAACTCACATAATATGTATATAATATGTGCCTTGGAGATGTGAAAAGGGCAATGATCAAAACCAAGATTCTTGAAGGTTGCAAAGTTCTAAAATATTGCTCCTGATAAATACTATTTATTCATCCAGTGGAGGACAAACCCTGAGTAACAAAAGTAGCAGAAAACTTGCAATACTGAACCAAGTCTAATATACTGGGAAAGAGCTGCTGGTGAGACAAAAAAAAAAAAAAATCATTTATTGGAAAAGCAAACAAGGAAATTAAAGAAAACATAGTTGGAGATGCTGAGATGGCACGGATCTCTGACTACTAAGTACACAGAATAACCTCTCATCTAATGGTTATTCCTGGGAACAATACACTGTTGTCTGCTGTGTTATAACAACAGGTGAAGGCATGATCCTGACAGGTTGTTTTGAGTGAAAACAATTAAATACTGTATTTATATCTAAGCTGAAGGACTGATAATAATTGAATATACTTTGCACATACAAAATTTGGTCAAACTTAAAAAGATGCATTCACGGGGCAACTGTCCAATACACGCTGTCATTCAAAAACGATGTTAACAGATGGAGTAGATTTTTACTAAAAGAGAACATATTTCTAAATATATACATACATATTTTTCTACCCAATGTAAATGGCTCCATGAACCTTTTTGTTTTATTGGGGGGAGAGAGATCTGTTTCCTTCAGAAAATGAAATCCCATCACGACTACAGTTTCAGAAAACTACTAAAGGAAAATGACTTAATAGAAATTTATCAGAACCAGCCTCAAGGGAAATGTCATGCCCTGAGTAGAAAGAATTTGTGGATAAATCAATCAAAACCAGAGAATTTGTGAAAATTAAAATGAAAGAGAAATCAAATGATTCATCTTTATTTATTTATGTGTATACTAATGAAAGGCTGCTTTAGAGAAAAAAAACTGGAGGGTACTACACCCAACACCAGATATCTTGAGTTAGAGGTATGTGGCATGGGTGGATTTAGTAGACTTTACATCAACTCATTACTACTTGAATGTTAGCAATCTCTAGACCCATACTTCTGCATTACCTAAGTATTAATGGGCTCCAACTATGAGCAGCACTGCCCATCAAACACACACCAGGGAGCAAGGGTGAGGGATGAGGGGAAATCCCACAAATAAACTTGCTGAAACTGTGTCTTCTTAGCATTTCTATACCTATATTTTTTTCTTCTCAACGTTTTATCAATTCTTTGTGGATTTCACATCATGCATCCCAATCCCACTCATCTCCCCATACCCTCATTTCTGTCCTCTGCCCTTGCAACCCCCTCCAAAAACACAAAATTTAAAAGTAAAAACAAAAAACAAATCAAAACAAATGAACAAAAATATTGACATGGTGCTGTAGACTATTTTAAGGTGTGTTACTTTTGTTCATGTTGCATTTGCTTAACTATGAGAAGCTGTGATACTGTGCCTGTGTAAAACACCTGATGGTCTCATAAAGAACTGGCCAATAACAAGGCAGGAGAAAGGATAGGAGGGGCTGGCAGTCAGAGGAGATATATATATAAAAGGAGAAAACTGGGGGGAGATCTAAGATCTAGCAGCCAGAGGAGAAGGACGACTCCAGGGGCCAGACACCCAGCTACACGGCGAGCCACAGAGTAAGAGTAAGATTTACAAAAGCTAGAGAAAAGGAAAAGCCCAGAGGTAAAAGGTAGTCAAGCTAATTTAAGTTTAAAAAAAGCTGGCTAGAAACTAAGCGAAGCTAAGGCCAGACATTCATAATTAAGAATAAGTCTCCATGTCTGATTTGTTTGGTAGCTGTGTGGCGGGCCCCACAAAAGACCAAAGACTAACCAACAACAATAGCATGGAAGCTGTAGAGTGGCCCAGTGAGTCATACAGTATACCCTTTCGTCCATACAGCTTTACTTGAAAGTGTTCATTGCAATAAGTCATTGGTCTGGTTCCAGGCCTCTGGCTTCTGCCACAACCTCAATACTGAGCCCTCACTGGGACTCCTCTTGGATATCCTATTGTTTGTTACCTTGTGCCATAGAGATCATGTAGCTTTGGATCTGCATACCTGGCCTCTTCACATGCTCCAACAGTTCCTAGATGAGGTAGGTGTTGGGTTGGGCTACCTTGTAGTCCTGGTTCTGGGCCTGGGTGGTAGCTGGGTTGATCAGCCTGCCAGCTTTCCTTCATTGTCACCACCCAGATGAGCTCTGCATCACTGCCCCAGCTAACTCACCCAATGTAGCAGACAGCAGGGAGCCAGGCCAGCTCTCCTACTCTCACAGCCTTGGGTCCAGCTCACCCACACTCACATCATAAGGGCCATCCTGACCAGGCAGTTGCCAAGAACCATGTCTGGGTCCATGGTCCTACCACAGCCTGGTCTTGTGCTGATGTCTATGGACCATGTTGCCACCAAAAGCCACACTGATTTCCAGGATCTAGGACTCCACCAGTGGCCTTCTTGGTGCCCAATGGCTGTTCTGCTGCCAGGCCCATACAGACCTGAGTAACATGTGCTACCACATGGGACCAGTGTAACCAACAGGCCTGAGATGTGGCCAGAGCCATGTCTGGGTGCATGGCCACGAGAAAGACAGGAACTTTTCTGATGTCTGAAATTTCTGTCACCATCAAAGGCAGTGAGGATGCTTGGGATCTGGGCCCACACCTGGGGACACGTGGGGATTCAAGGGCCATGCTGCCATTGGGTCCATAGTGATCTAAGTGACCTACATTGTCACCCAGGGCCATGGTGTCATCCAAGCCTGGGCTGCTATCAGGAGCCATGTCTGGGTCCATGGCCCTGCCATAGTCACATTATATGTTGATGTCACAGCTTCTATTACCAACTATTAAAGCTTCCTAGAGCTGGGCAGTGGTGGTGGTGCACGCCTTTAATCCCAGCACTCAGGAAGACAGACAGAGAGGCAGAGGCAGACAGATCTCTGTGAGTCCAAGGCCAGCATGGTCTACAAAGAGAACAGCAAGAGCTATTACACAGAGAAACCTTGTCTTAAAAAATACAAAACAAAACAAAATAGCTTCTTAGACCTCCCTTTTAGTTAGTAGCTTTCTCTAAATAATGAAATTCCCAGTGTGTCAATTCCACTATAATTGTGGTAAGATAGTTGAGAGCATATGTACTGATCAACAGCATAGGCTTAAGAGTAAAATACACCTGATCTGAATTTTAACAATACTGCCCATTATTTTTGTTTTTCATTTAGCATAGTATCTAGAGTCATGCATACATAAAGACAACAAAAGAAAACTCAAAGGTATTTTTATAAGAAGGGAAAGGGCTCCTGCTTGAGGGAACTGAACAAATCATAAGGAGTTGGAAAGAAGGTAAAACGGTGTTTTCATGGAAGCTGGTCTAATAATGTCATAGCAAACATAAACTGATAACTTTACACATTTGTACCACACAAGCTATAAACACTCCATTTATATTCTTATTTCAATTTCACAACAGGGTGCAACAGAATATTCAACTTATAAGAGATGAAACTCTGTAATGATGAGAAAATATAATATACACTCAGGATCTATAGATCTTCTGGTACCTAACCTACAAGAATCTTCTTCACAAATATCATGCTGCTGCCAATCTTGAATCAGCTTAGCAACTTCACAAGTGCAAACACTTTGAAAACATTTCTGTAACACTCAATGTACACCTAGCTCAAGCTTAAGAAGGAGAAAAGACAAGTCAACATAACCCAAATCTACTTGCTGATTCCATGGCAGTTTACAAAACAGCAAATGTGTCCTTGCTTTTCACAAGACAGGTAAGAAACAGAAGAGAAGGTAATTCTTTGTATCCTAATATTGTTAGAAAACTATGTTCTAAAATATTTTCTTTACAAAATTAATCATACTCTCATATTTAGAACATTTGTTCTGATCGCAGGTGCACACACTAAGAACTAGAGGGCATTCTCTCTGCAGACAGCACACACTATCCTCATCTTCATCAGTCTGGTAGCATGGGAACTGCACTTGAGAACTGTGCTGCCAAATCAGAAGATTACCTTTGACGAACTCCAGCAAACACCTCACAAACTGGCATACCAATATCAAACAACAACCAATACATATTTCCATTTCTACGTAATGGACAGACAGGGATACAAAAGGAAAGGGAGCAAATTTATCACTTTTCTAAGAAACTAGTAAGTCAAACACTAAAAAAAGTATAATAAAAAATAATGAAAAATAATCAATGGAAAAAAGTCAGAATAAATAACCATAAATACTACAAAAACAACATTCTTCAAGTAAATAGTTAAAACATATTTTTGTCCAACAAAATTAGGTAAAAGCACCATCTCATGCAATTTCCCTATGACTGTCCATTAATTAACAATGTAATTTACTGGAAGTCTAGCACTAGATGTTCCAAATACATACATCATTAGGTAGTCACTAAGTATATTAGCTCTAGCTAGGCAGGCAAATTTCCATATCCCTACTAGTAAGTATTGTTGAACATCAACTCTGAATCAGGTATGGTACTCAGTCTTGTGATAAGGGAATAAAACACACATTGTCTCTGTTCTCTTGATGACCAACCTAATGAGGAAATAAACATATAAATAAATGATTACTATGACACAAATGCCCCATGAGTGTGAAATCTATGAAAGGGACAAAAAAAGAAACAGATTTTTGAGTAGCATTTCTCCACTGGAAATTTCCCAAGGACCTCCCTAAAGCACCCATTGGGAGGAAGGGTACTGAATTAACTAACTTCTCTCACACATCAGAATAATATCCATACACAACTCTCCAGGAAATCAAGAAATCATTCATTCAAATCACTGCTGAGTGAGAGTCCAATGAAGAGCATTAGCAGAAGGCAATCAACTAGTGAGACTGCACTTGTCACAGAGAAATAAAAATAAGGCACTCCTGACGGCCTGGTTTAAAAAAAAAAAAAATGAATTTAACAAGTCCTTTGCCAGAAATATGGAATGAACCAAAAGTACATGGAAAGATTGCTAACATCACTAGTCATCAAAAAACACAAAGTAGAGCCAATGAAGACATAGAAGATTAAAGGCACTTTGCCACCAAGCCTGCCAGCCTGAACTGGATAACCTGAACCCACATGGCAGGAGAGAATGAACTCCCAAAGCTGTCCTCTAACCTCCACATGGGTGTCATGGCATACTATCTACAAGCAAACACACAAAATAAATAAATGTAAAAATAATAATAATAATACAAGACAAATCCAAACACGACAGCACTATAAAAGACTGATAATACTACTAAGAGTAGGAAGGGCCTCAAATTGGGAGCACTGTACCTGACAGCCCCCTACCATGATCAAGACTGGCCAACCCCAACTATCAGCAAAAAGACAGCTGAGTACCAAGTGGGTTTTAAAGAAGAGTTGGATGAAAATTGTCAGGATAAGCCCAGAACCCAATGGTAGTGTGAGAGGGGAATGGGCAGCAGTCTTCCACTACGATTGAAGATCAATGGTCCCATGAAGGATTCCCTACTGGAGCAGGCCTTACCCATAGCAAGAGAGCTACATACAGGTAGATATCATGGCAGCAACTTTGGATGCTAATGCGATGTCAACACGATCTAAGTGACCTACACTGCCACCCAGGGCCATGGTATCATCCACATGTCAATCACAAACTGAGAGAAACTCCTAAGCCCAAATTCTCTGACACCTAAGAGTCTGGCTTCCATAGCACTGTAACAGGAAGCAGACCCTTAAACTTTACTTCATTGGGAACACTTTGGAAGAGCTCAGCTTTCTTCCCCTATTTCTAACAGGTCTTTCCTCATTTCATAACTCATTTACATACACACATTCAGTCAAGGAGGACCCACAAAATTCCATATAATGGGGTGTGCAAACTCTGAACAGACAGACTCCTGAGATCATTTATCAGAAGTGGTGGAAGATGGCAACTGACTTCAAGTGAGACACAGGACTCTCCACAAGCAAGGAACTCACCCAGGCTTCAGGACTGACTTGCAGCTGTAGGCAGAGGGAGTCCATCTGGCCTCAGCTTCCAGGACTCTATAGTCTAATTGCAAAAAGGAATTCATTCCTACTACTGCTTCTTACTCTCCAAGACCCACTACTTTTGAGAACTGCTCTACCAGCCTAAAAAACCTGCTGCTCCACCAACCTGTGACTCGACTTTGAGACCTGCTAGTCCAGAGACCTGCTGGTCTGAAAAACCTATATAAGCTGTGGAATTTCTCAGGGCTACAACACTAACACTGTAAGCACTGTTCATTCAAGTTATCATTCCCCAGCTAGTTTTCTCCTTTAAAGTTGTTAATCCTGAATTAGGAAATTTCACATTTGTTCAGCCTTTTCTGTCCCAATTCATCTGTGGAGAGGGTGTGACTAAAACAGGATTGGAAACAAATGAACCAAATATCTCTGTCCACTCTCTCAATATCAAGTATTGAGAATATCTGGGACAAGCAGAAATATCATGTCTTCACTGTATAAGCAAGAACAACTACTGAAGAAGCTCAGAAAGCTACAAGACTGGCAAGGCCCTCTCCGAGATAACATAAGCATTGATCATTGCTGGAAGAGGAGACAGATTCTTCAGTGGAGCTCCAGGAGTATCTTCATTAGTCATTGCCCTTACTGATGGAATTTTAGTGATGCAACTGCCTGTAAGCTACAGATGTTCCTGCAAGTAAGTCCAATAGGTCACTCGTTCACCAAGTTAGACAGGAAGAAAATAAATATTATGTCCCCAGTCCCCGAGGAAAGTCATGCAACAACTAAGCCAAAAAATTAGAAGAATGCAAATATTCAACTATAAGTGAGTAAGTTGATGTATATTTACATAATAGAATACAAATGAGCAGTGGAAAGGAATAAGAGGTCAGGAAGACAGCTCAGAATGTTAACATGCTTGCCACCAAGTCTGACAATCTAAGTTCAATTCCCCTATTTATGTGGTGGAGGGAGAGAAGTGACTCTCACAAGTTGTCCTCTGACCTCTACACACATACAATAACACAGTTGCATGCACACACACAGAATAAATGTTAACAAAAAATTTTCGGAGAAAAAAAATAACTACTGATATGTCCAGCAACATGAATTTTAAGACTGTGTTGAGCAAAAGAAACCAAATAGAGTCCAAACTTAATGATTATGAAGTCCTTGAAGAGACAAAAGTCAAGCTATGGTAAGTTATATTCTAATGTGGCCCTTTCAGAGGAAGGCCAGGCCTAGAAAGGGAGAAAGGGAAAGTTGCTTAAAATCCATACCTATGTTGCATTTATGTTTTAAAATATACAAGGAAAATGTTCTACAGCTTCAAACATACAGAGAAAATGAGAAAACAAAATATAGTATACATATAATTCTAAGGTCACAATTTTTGTACAATAACACCATTATATAACTAAATTTTAAATAGTATCTAGGGAGAAAAGTAAGACATTTCTATCAACGCATTCCTTTCTACTAGAAGCTACAGGAAGAGATGAACAGAGCTAACTGAAAGACAACCCAAGGTACTAAGGCTTAACATGAAATTCTCTTACTCTTCAGTAAACTGGTCTTCAAGTTCTGGATTAAACAGACAATATCTCAGTCCTTTGTTTCTACGTATTCTGTCAAGTGAACTATACTATGATTCCTTGTAAAGCAAAGTCTATATAATCTGTCAACGTAATCTTTCACAATCAAAAGTCTTCAGAATGCAAAGCAAAAGTAAATTTAAGATTAATAACTTTCATTTCCATTCAATTTCCTGTGACAGCTTATACTCATAGTTACAATGTTCATATTATTTATGATCTAAAGACATTTATATAACTTCTTTCAAAGTTGGATGTACCTGGTAATACCAACTATTTAAATGAGCCAATATGTAACTCTAAATAGGTTTTTAAAGGTATCACCATACTCTCTATCACTCAAAGCCACTCGGTACTTATGGAGGCCAGGGGGAGCAGACTGACCAAAAAGTTTAATTACCAAAAAGTCTATACTCTACAGACCACCCAGTCATATAGACTATTGTCTCTTCTAACTCTACCAAGTTAGATTATCAGTCAGCATAAGAGGTAATGAAAAGTAAGTAGTATATCATGTCCTGTGGAGAGGAAAGGGACTGAATACCCAATCCAAACTCAGAACACACCAAAGTATGAGACAGCATGTTTAAAATCTCCATATATTTCCATAACATAAACTATTTTAAAAGGCACAAAATCTTTTCTCGGGAAGCAGAGCACAGTATAACAAACACTAAAGGAAGTATATATTTAGAGAGAGGACAAACATAAAACACTGTTCTCTGGTGTAACCTGGTACAGGTTTAATTATATTGTATTAGGTGTGATTAACAAAGGTGAATAACTCAGCAGTGTGAAAAGTACCTGCACACGAGAATACCCATATGATCCAGCATACTCAAATACCAACATACAAATGATTCTCACCTCGAGGTAAAACAAGCCAAGCCAAAGTCTACTCACATCAGAATACACCTCTTACTGAAAACAACAACAAAAACAAAGCCTTTTGTTTTTTCTTTTTTTCTGGTTCTCAAATAGTCTCAAGCACAGGAGATAAGTCAGAGGAAGTTACTATTAGAGGGTTTTCCTTTCCTAAAAAACACATCCCTATGCAGCCCCTTCTCAATGGATGTCTAAGGCCATTGGTAATGTTGAGCCTGAAATATTTCATATATACACATGCACATGACTGTTTCAAAGTTTAATTTATAAATTAGACACAGTAAGAAAATAACAACAATGACTAATCACATGTTATAGTAAAAGCTAATTAAATTTACAATTTATTTATTTCTGGAAATTTCCTATGGATCTTGGTTGCCCAAAGGTAACTGAAACTACAGAAAGTGAAGGCATGGATAACTGTGAATAACTATATTAAGTTATTTTACATAATGGCTTACATACCAGCGGTTTTACTAACAGTTTGCCTTTGTCCTGATAGTTTGCTGAGAACACATTAATACTATTCATCCACTATATGTTCTGGTATGCAGCCTTACATCTCCAAAAATTCCACAACCCAGAGTTCTACAATTATCTGAGAATCACTACTTTTTACCTTGTCAAACACAAGCAAAATTCTTCTTTTGTTATTCTCTTCTGCCTAACGTAAGTTCCAGGGTCAGGTTTCCCTTCTCAGCATAATAACACATTACAAAGCAACTTAAATGAGATTTTTTTTTTTAGTTTTTACTACTAATACTACTACTACTACTACTACTACTACTACTACTACTACTACTAAGTGTGTGGGTGTGGGTGTGGGTGTGCGTGCGCAGCATGCCTTATAGAGGTCAACTCCTCCTGGAGTTGGAAATTAAAAGTGACTGTGAGCTGCTTGACATGAGTGTTGGGACTTGAACCCAGATCATCTGGGAGAGCTGTATGTGCTTTGAATCACCTAGTCATCTCACCAGTCCAAGAATGTTTTTTAAGCATTAAAAAGTTTAGAATTCCTAAGCTTGCTAAGTCTTTACAAAACAACCCCCTATAATCTTTAGTGAACAGAGAAGATTAGGGTTCGGTTGAACTTTTAGCACTTATAAGCCAAAAAAAAAAAAAAAATAATAATAATATCTCACATGAAGATAGAAGTATCATAAGATTCATAACACTAACAAGTTGTAAGTAATTCCATATGCATTGAAATCACATACAGCACTTTGCTATATTATATGGGTAGGCAGTGGAAAGTAACTGTATTTACTATAAGGGGTACCCCAACAGAAAGACTAAAAAGTTCTAACTTAATTTTGTAACTAGGTCAAGTCCTCTGAGCCACTGGTTCTCAAAATATGGTCCAAAGACGCCTGGCCCCCACCCAAATGCCCTTTCAAGATAGATATTTGCAAGTGTGCAAGTTCAAAAACATATTCAGAATAATACTGCTATTTTAGCATACTGCTATTTCCAGTTTTTTTAAGCAACTGTGGGTATATTGGCAGAAATGACAACACTTGTAACAAACTGTGCTTATCAGACATGTTCCACCCACACACACTTCCTATATTAAAGATACCAGTTTCACTTTAAAAATCACTCTTCTAAACCATAAAATGTATCTCATTAAATCTTAACTTCTGTACAAATGGCTTTGTTTTCTGACACTTCTATAGCAAATCTGCACATATTTCATACTTTTTATTTTATAAATTTTATTACATAAAAAAGCTTGCAAACAAATAAAAATATCACAAACCAAAATTAATTTGACCCAAAGTCTATACAAACAACTCAATGAATCTCTCTACAGTTTGAATAGATATTTGGAATGGACGCTATGGAGCTTCACATAAATTTACACTTATAATATCGAATATATTTTATTCACTGACCACCACCCAAAACAAGAAATCCATGACAGAATTAGGACTAGGAAAACAATTAACTTTCTATCTTTTTTCATACTCATGTCCACTTCATGTCTTCTTAGCATTCTGAAGACCATGAGTCTAAGGCCACACTACCTACCAAAGGCTAGAGGAGAATCCATCCCTTCCCTCCTTCAGCTTCCGTTGGCTCCACACACTCCTTGTTTTGTAGTCATATCACTCCAGGATCTGTCTCTACAATCACACTGCCTCCATTCATTCTCTTTTCTGTCTTCTGTCTCTGACTCTCTTACTAGAAATTTGTTATTGGATTTAGAGTCTATGTGGATGATCCAAAATGACCTCTTTAAGATCTTTAAATCTTTAAACACCCTGTTCCTAATAGTTGTAAGTTACAAAGATTAAAACATGGACCAATTTATGAAAGGTTATTTAACCCACTACTGAGTGTTTTTAATATTCTTTGTGACCAAATTGCAAATATGCATAACATTTTTCTGCTTTATTAATTATACATTTCTGAAGTACAATATTTATCTTGAGAAAGGCATTCATGAGACTGGGCACCATGTTTCCTTGAATGAGCTGATAGGCAAACCAAAATGAGTAGATAAAAGTAGTTATGAAAGGACTGTTTCAAAGAACCTTGAAGTTGGTAAGGCCTGAGCTTCCTAAGCAGGACACTGACATACACAAGACAACAAAACACAATGTATCAAGACCAAAAGCATCAGTATCATTTTAAACGATGAAAATGACCAAACATCCTCCTTTCCTAGCTGATTTGACTTTCACCTGTTAGGCTACCTAAGAGAAACCACTCCTCCTGCCTCACAACACCTAAACCAGAACGAACCCCTGCCTTTCCACACTTAAAAAGGAGTCATCTAATACAAGCCCAGCTTCTTAAACAAGTGTCCTTTCTGCCCAGTTCTTACTGAAATGCTCCATAGTTCTTCTGCATGCTGTGCATTCTTTCTCTCCATGACACGTCATTCACCCTAGTTGTTCACCAGTGTGCCTAGTTTTTTGTTGTTGTTTGGTTGGTTGTTTTGACTAGAAGGCTCTAACAACCGTTTTTCAGCTTGGATTTTTGTGATCATTTCTTTAAAAATGTAGTTTGTTACTTCAAAAAAAAAACAACTATCAGAATTTTTTTGCCAATACTGAAACTGATGAACTTCAGAAGAAATTTACAGGTCCAGGCACAGTGGCCGCTACCTGTAATTACAGCACAAAGGAGGCTATGGCAGGAAGATCACGAATTTGAGGTTGGCCTGAGCTAAGTAGTGAGTTCCAGGCCAGTACAAACTATACAACAAGCACTTTCTCAATAAGTAGTTTTAAAGCTAAGATTTCATGCTGGGATCTCCCCTAACCACCCCCTCCACCTCTCCTGTTCCCATTTCCACCCGCCACCAGTACCTGTGAAATCTATTTCCCCTTCCCAGGGAGATCCAGGCATCCCCTATTGAGGACAACTTAGATGTCCCCTATTTAAATTAACTTAGTTTTGCAGGTACCTATTATGGCTGAATACTTCAACACACAAATGACAAACTTTAAAGTACCTTGAAACATCAAAATTCAAAAACTTAAGGCTCTTCACATCAACACCTACATCTATCTTCCACATCAGTTAATATCTTCTCACTTCACAAAATCATATATAAAGCATACTGTAGGCAATTAAATCACTGAATTGAAGCTTTGGGTTAATAAAGCAAACCACATTTTTATACACACATCAGAATTATTTTATAGTATTCATATGATAAAAATCTCATGAATAAATATCAAACATAGTAAGTTAGTACTTTTACTATGCAGAAGTAAACTGACACAGAGTAAATATAAAATAAGTCTTGTTTCTAATATGAGGCTATCAAATTCCTCAAGCTGCAGTCAAAATATTTTATTTCATATGCAGCAGAAGTGAAACTAAGATTACAAATACTTTTCTTGGCCAAATTGAAAAACAGGCTACCTACTTTACTTGGAATTTAATAGCATCTTGTCATCTCATCCTAATTAATGTTAGAAAAAAAATCTATACTTGATCTAAAACTAAAGCATAGGAAACTCAGTATTTTCTTCTCTATAATATAAATATTGTGATTAATTTTGCTTAGATTTAATAACCCAAAAGATGAACAGGATGAGGATTTAGTACAAATCGAAACAGCCTATTGTTTAAATTCAGCCCTACAACTACTGTTGCGTCATTTCCATTAATTTTAAGTAAATAATAGGTTATTACACTTACAGCCTCAGAATGAAGATGCCAACCCATCTTGGAGAAATGACAAGAGTATCATTTCATTTTCCTCTGCCTGTGTTTCAGGTCTATATTGAAACTTTATTTCGGTACATTGTTTAATTTGAAGGTCCACAAAAATCTCATGTAAGATGGACCTGGTGCCATATTTCCATAATCCCAGAATTTGTGAGGTGAAGACAAAATAATCTTGTGGAAAGTCTATAACAGAAAGTAATTATACAGCTATTCCACTCTTGGGTATATACTCAAGGGATACTCTATCATACCACAAGGACACTTGCTCAACCATGTTCAAAGCAGCATTATTTGTAATAGCCAGAAACTGGAAACAACCTAGATGTCCCTCAACCGAAGAATGGATAAATAAAATGTGGTACATTTACACAATGGAGTATTACTCAGCTGTTAAAGACAATGACATTATGAAATTTGCAGGCAAATAGATGGAACTAGAAAAAAATCATCCTGAGTGAGGTATCCCAAACCCAGAAAGACAAACAGGGTATGTACTCATTCATTCATAAGTGGATAGTAGTTGTAGTGTAAAGAATAATCATGCTACAACCCACAGCTAAGTAATAAGGAGGACTCAATAGGGGATGCCTGGATCTCCCTGGGAAGGGGAAATAGATTTCACAGGTGGACTGGTGGTGGGTGGAAATGGGAACAGGAGAGGTGGAGGGGGTGGGTAGGGGAGAGTACTGCAAGAGACAACTGGAAAGGAGGGGCATTTCCGGTGAGGTAGAAACCTAGTGCAATGGAAACTCTCAGGAATCCACAAGGGTGACCCTAGCTAAGACTCCTAGCAATAGGGGATACATAGCCTAAACTGGCTATCTCCTGTAACCAGGCAAGACTTCCAGTCAAGGGACTGGGACACCGACTGAGCCATATAACTTTGACTTACAATTTGTCTTGCCTACAAGATGTGCCAGGGGCAAAGGCAGCGCAGAAATTGTGGAGTGGCCAACCAATGACTACTCCAATCTGAGGCCCACACCACAAGAGAGAGCCCACCCCTGACACTGCCTAGAGCACCAGGACTCAGAGGCTGGATAGCCCAGAAGACCTAGGATAGAACCAAACATGACTGGCCAAAAAAAAAGTCTGTGTAATGACTTGTTATACTCTAGGTTGGTGCCTTGCCCAATTGTCAGAGAAGCTTCATCCAGCAACTGATGGGGAGCAGATAGAAAGACCCACAGCCAAACATTAGGCGGAATTCAGGGAATCCTACAGAAGAAGGGGAGGAAAGATTGATTGTAGGAACCAGAGGGGTCAAGGCACCACAAGAAAATGCACAGAATCAACTAACCTGGGCTCACAGAGCCTGAACTGACAACCAGGAAGCATGCATGGGACTGACCTAGGCCCTCTATACATATGTTACAGCTGTGTAGCTTGGTCCTCCTGTGGGACTCCTGACAGGTAGAGCAGGGGCAGTCTCTGATTCTTGTGCTGGCTCTTGGGACCCTATTCCTTGGGTTGACTTAGTACGAGACTTAATACGAGAGGGGGTGCCTAATTTTACTGCAACTTGATATGCCATGTTTAGTTCATATCCACGGGAGGCCCGACCTTTTTTGAATAGAAACAGAAGAGGAGTGGATGTGGGGGGGGGGAGGAAGAGGTTGAGGAAGAAGTATTAGGATGAGAGGAGGGAGGGGAAACTATAGTCAGAATGTAAATAATAATAAGAATGATGATGATGATAAATTAAGATGCAAAAAAGAAAGTAATTATAAAGAATAAGAGTTTTTTATTCCCATGTTTTAACATAATATTATAATTTATATCATAATCACTATAGATGACAATTCAAAAGTCACTTTATGAAAGTACTTTCTCATTTTCTATGATTTGATCATTATGGGTATTGTTTATGTTTTGGGGTTTTTGTTTTGTTTTGTTGTTTTTGTTTTTGTTTTTTAGAGACAGGGTTTCTCTGTGTAGCTTTGGCGCCTTTCCTGGATCTCACTCTGTAAACCAGGCTGGCCTTGAACTCACAGAGATCTGCCTGCCTCTACCTCCTGAGTGCTGGAATTAAAGGCATGTGCCTCCACCACCTGGCGATGTTTTTTGTTTTAAAGATATATTTTTAGGGACTAAAGAGATGGCTCGGTGGTTGAGAGCACTTGCTGCTCTTGCAGATGACCTGGGTTCAATTCCCAGCACCCAAAAACAACTGTCTGTAACTCCTGAGCACTGAGACTACAGGTGTGGCATACCACACTGTTGTTCGAATCTTAGATGGTCTTTTAATAAATAACCCAGACCCAGGTATCAGGGTGAAAGCTGGAAGATCAGAGAAGCAGAACAGCCAGCCACTAGTTCTTACCTCTACAAAATCCTCAGTCTAAAGAGAGAGAGAGAGTTCCTGTTTCCTTATGCCTTATACACCTTTCTCTGCCCTGCCATATTACTTCCAGGATTAAAGGAGAGTGTGCTTCCCAAGCAATGAAAGGTATGAAATCTCAAGTGCTGGGATTAAGGGCATGTGCCACCACTGCCTGGCTCTGTTTCAAATCTAATGGTTGGCTATGTCCTCTGATCCTCAAGCAAGTTTATTAGGGTACACAATATCACCACACCACACTCAACATGGGAGGAACCTTTTTATTTAATGAAAGCTAATTTTTTCTTTGCTACCGATCTAACACAGTATCTACAGAGAACATGAGTCTGAGTTGTAGAAATATAATAAAATACAAAGACTTAACATTCTAGACTCTATGAAAAAAAATTTTAATGTTTTTGAATCATGGATCTATTTGAAGCATGAATTTTTTTTTAATTGCAGAAAGCCAATAAAATGAAGTTCTATGTTTGGGATATGTCCTAAATGTGATAAAACATTCTGACCAAAAGCCACTTGGAGAAGAAAGGATTTATTAGGCTGCACGTCCACATCACAGCCCATAATTCAGGGAGACTGGGACAAGAACTCGAGGCAGGAATTGAAGTAGAGACCATGAAGGAAATGTTGCTTTAGTGGCTTGCACCCCAGGGCTTGCTCAGCCTGCTTTCTTATACAGTGCAGGACTACCTGTCCAAGTGTAGCACTGACCACAACTGCTGGGCCCTCCCACATTTATCAAAAAATGCTCCTACAGATTTGCCTACAGCCAACCTAACTGAAACATTCTCTTAACTGAGGTCCCATCTTCCCAGAAGGCTTTAGGTTCTATCAAGTCAAGTTGATAAAGACTAACCAACACAGAGTAGCTAACCTTTTTAATTTATATTTTCTACAAATAATTTAAAACTTATGAAAGCATAACATTTTCTCTTTGAATAACAGCTATTTTGTCAAATATCAAACCTGAACTGTTTATTGTATTCCTAGGTACAGGAGTTTACGGGAAACAGTAACAGCTTTTTCACCTACATTTTGAGCAAATTCAATTTTTTTTCTAACACCTCAATTAAAATACATATAATACCCTGGTTTAGTTACAAAATTTCCTCCTTCTTTAGCAAATGACTTAGGTTAAATGACAGAACAACTATAAGAAAGTTTTTAAAACATTAAGTTTTCTAGCCCATTTTTAAAAGATGCCAAAAACATTTAACATGAAAGAGCATGTACTTGGTGATATAGTACATTCTTGATACATGTTAAGTCATTCCCAACATCTCTATGACCACAGATGTCTTACCTGATAACTTGATTATTTTAGAAGTATCTTTTAGATAGTTTGAAAAAACGTTTATACACTATGAATTCCCGACACTAGTGAGAGTAAACAGAAGAAAGCCCAAGTGAGAATTTAAGAAGCCTATGAAATTAAGAGGCCAGTAACACCATGCCTTAGACAGCAGCAACCTCCCAGTACCACTCCTATAGTGCACATCCTAATCTGGATGCAATGAAATGAAATCAGAGAAAGAAATACAGACTCTCCTTTGAATTGATTAATTCATCAAGTATTCTGCAAGTCACAGTAAAATACAAGGCCACTGAACTTGTGCTCTGGATATAGGCATGTATTATAGAGAATTCTGTTCAAAAATAAATAGGACTACAACTATTATGTGTTGACTTTAAAACAAAACAAAGTTGAAACAGAAAAATGATCAGCAAGTTGAAAAAAAAAAGATTCATATATACCAGTTGCTCTGTGACTAGAATGTCTTTGAGGCATGATTCAAAGATATTCTATCAATGGGAATCATATTATTCTACATACAAGGTGGGGGGAGCAGATCCTTCTGTCAATACTTAAGGAACACTTAAAATAATGTCAGTTCTCTAAACAATGAAGGAAAAAGGAACCTCACTGTGAACCATATCAACATGAGAATAACAAAATATTTACTATGTAACATGAAGACAGAAATGCATAGCATTCTACATATATTAAAACAATTTTGATTTGTTCAGCAACAGGCACTGATCTTCAACTGCTGAAAGGCATCCCTGAAGAAACTGCACACTTCAGATACAGGATTTGGAAGACTGCAGCTGTCTTACCTGATAATTCAATTACTTTAGAAGTATCTTTTAGATAGTTGGGAAAAAAAAAAAAAAAACCTAATAGATTCAGAAACCAGAAAGCCTTCTTTCTGTAGTCTAGCTTTCACAATACCAAAATGTACTATGTAGGCTGCCAAGGGAGTAAAGCAATCAATAGTCCTATCCAGCTGTGACATCAATAAACTATAACAATGACCAGTACAGGAAGATATCCCTAAAGGTACAATAGTGGCACACCTATCTTTCAGTAATGATCACCTGTCTAATTGGACTTAAGGTCCACTCAATAGGAGGGAATGTTCAACCACAAGAGGGACATCTATAAAAGCCCCTCCCCAAGGCTCAGGAAATACTGTGGAAGGAAGAAAGTAGGAATGTAGGAGCCAGAGGTTAGAGGACTGGAGTAAAACAGTGTCTTGTGGACATCACAAGATTGCCACACTCATAAGTGACAGTACCTGGGTTGCCTGCACAACATCATGCCTATCAACATTCTAGCATGGAGGCAGAGTTCATGAGCACCCACCCCTAACTACAGAGCTATGGAGAGTTGACAGCTTCCTAGAGGGACAAAGAATCAGTTTTCTCTAAGGGTGTGACCCTTGGTAGATCAACCATGCTCAAATGAATGACCCCACACCCAGGAGTATACAAACAGCACAAACTGGACTTGAAATTCGATATATCTACCTCTATCCATAGATGTGTATATAGAGATAGATAGATAGATAGTAGATAGATAGATAGATAGATAGATAGATAGATAGATAGATAGATAGATAGATAGGTGAAAGAAAGAAGGAAGGAAAGAGAGAGAGAGAGAGAGAGAGAGAGAGAGAGAGAGGGAGAGGGAGGGAGGGAGGGAGGAGGGAGGGAGGGAGGGAGAGGGAGAGGGAGAGGAGAGAGAGAGAGAGAGAGAGAGAGAGAGAGAGAGAGAGAGAGAGAGAGAGAGAGGGGCAGAGAGATGTTGTTGTTGTATAACTTTGTTTTTAGAGACAAGGTTTCTCTGTGTAGCCCTGGCTGTCTTAGAACTCACTCTGTAGACCAGGCTGACCTCAAACTCACAGAGATCAACCTGCCTCTGCCTCCCATGCTGGGATTAAAGGCATGCACTAACATGCCCAGCTATTAATGTGCTTATTTTTTAAGAGGGGGAAAAATATGTCAGTAAAGAGGTAGAAGTGGATCTGGAAGGAGTTGGAGGAAGAGTGGGGAGTGAATATGATCAAAATATATTGTATGAAATTTTCAAATGATAGAAATTATATTTAAAATAAAGTTAAAAATTTAGAAACTTATCAGGCATGGTGATATACACATGTAATCCCGGCACTCCTAAGGTTGAGGCATGAAGCTCAAGGCCAGCCTGGGCTACATGGGCAGACTTTGTCCAAAAAGAAAAATTGATCAAGATCTAATAAAGGTGCATTATTCCTTTTCAGCAGATTTTTTTTAAATAAATACAGGTTTAGAAGAAAACACTGCTTTTAGAATTCCTGTGGTTTGGTTTTTTTGTTTGGTTTGGTATGGTTTTTGTTTTTTTTTTTCATTCTAATGCCAAAAAATGCACTGAAGGTATCTGTTAAAAGCAGAACACGGGAAACATTTCACATAATCTCTGGAATTCCTAATCTGGCAATCCTATTCAGAAAATGAAATTATGGAGATTATATAGCTTATACTGACTGGGTCATAGTGTCCATTCCTTTTTCTCACCCTATGATGTTCACATCTATTTCACAATCTCTTTTTTTTTTTGGGGGGGGGGGTTCGAGACAGGGTTTCTCTGTGTAGCTTTGCGCCTTTCCTGGAACTCACTTGGTAGCCCAGGCTGGCCTTGAACTCACAGAGATCCGCCTGCCTCTGCCTCCCAAGTGCTGGGATTAAAGGCGTGCGCCACCACCGCCTGGCTCTATTTCACAATCTCTAGAAGTTTTACCAAAGATCAATGCTGGCTTGACAGACCTCAGTCAAAATTTATGTCTATACCTTTTATAAAAATAAAAAATAAAAAATACACTTATTGCCTTTTTTCTAACTTCTTAGCATTTTTTTGAAACTTTAAATTATTCAGTAACTATGACTGTTTCCACTGTTCTCTCTAGGATCCACGCATACAATTCTGTGACACCAAATTTAACTCTTCATTATTTTAGGTAAAGATGTAAAGAGACAAGTACGTGGTATTAAGGAGAGGAGAAAAATTTTTGATTCATGTTTGATGCATATCTAGAAAATTACTCTTGGAGTAAAACATCAATCAATCAAATTATTTCAGTGCGTTTGTTATTAGTTATGAAATAAGGAGTCACTAATAATTAACTTTCATTTTGACGTATTTGACCATTTTTCTAGTTAAATTATAAAGAATCCCACTAAAATAATTTATTGCAAAGATTATTGGAGAATTAAGATGCCCACATATTTCATAGCATTAAAACCCCCTGAACTGAATAAATTATTAAGATTAAGATTGATTTTAATAGGTGAAAACTTTTCCTATTACTACAGCACTTGTAATAAAAGTCAACAGTGAAATGTTTTTACTGCACAAAATGTTCTTTTCTTTAACTTTGGATGAATATGTCTAATGCTCAAAATAAGGTTAACTTATTTGCTCTCCAGTAGAGCTTTATAATGTCTTGTATAAGGTGATTGTGGCAAATCACTAGAGTTTGGAACAAATGGTTAAAAAAGGTCACCTCTGACTCACACCTGGTAGGCTACAATATTAATGTTCTCAATAGTTAGAGAATCAGTAAATTACTCAGACTGAGTAAATGAACCGTTACCCATGTATACTACTGGGACCATCAAAAGCACTGCCAGCTATGACTTGCTAATAATTTTTCATCTTAATACACGTAGGCCTTCATTTTTTTAATAATTTAAGAAAATCAAGAACAGCAAGTTCGATCCAAAAGGGCTATTATTCTAATCCAACTGCCAGAAAGGCAATTCAGAAGTACCAGTGAATAATAAATATCAATAATGCTCACTTAGAATGAAAAGTACAAACTCAAACTTTGATTTTTAATATATTGCTGAAAATGTCATATACATTTACTTAATGATATATTAACTTTATTTCCTATTCATAGTACATTTCTCATGGTTTCTACACTATGCTTTTACCAAATATATGTTGCAGGGAATCTGTATGTATAGATCTCCATGCTATCAGTGTTTCATTACTTCTTATATAACACTGCTTCCTCCAACTTACTCCTACCTCAAAAGGCAGAAGTCAAAGGAAGCTAAGATGGAGCAGGAGCACCACCACTAGAGCTGCTGAAATGCTTTACAAAGACAACAAGTCGGAATTTATGCTTGGCCCTTTCTACAGTCCTTGTCTTGGTAATCCATGGTCAACAGTCTTTCCAAGTGTTCCATCTAACAAGGAGCTCTCATCAGAAACAAATCACTGAGAGCAACACAACAATGTAGAGGTAGACTCACCTAGCCAGAAGTTTACTACAAGGTACTTTGAGTCCAAAACATTTTTAAAGTTGGTGTTAACAGCGATTTAGAAAAATTAGAATCAGAGGACCAAAAGTATTATTCCAGTTCTAACAGCTACTACCAAGCAAAATAAACCATCTCAGACCACATAAAGAAAGAAAGAATGGTTACCTCCAGACTAGTGTTCTCCAAAAGAAAGAAAAAGGTGTGTACAGAACAGAATTATTTTCATAACAGACTTAAAATGGTCTTCCTGAAAAGCACCCCTGCTTGTAGTTCTCAATGAAGTTGAGAAGAAGATCTACTGGCTCACTCTTTGATAGCTGCTCATAGCATCCCTTCATTATGAAAAGAGAATGCAAAAAACTAACCAAGTTCTCTGGGATCGTATCATATGCCATAGTAAAATGAAATGGAAAATGTTTGAAAACTTTTCATTTCATACCTTGTACTTGTACAATTCTGTTTAATTAAACACATGCTGTGGCAAGTAGCGGGTATAAAAATTAGGGTTTTTTTAACATAGCTAGAAATATACTAACACATGCTTGGTGAAACAATTACTTTGTTTATTCAATTTTCTACTCCTGATAATTTTTTTTCAACCAATTTTAGTGAATAGCTCTGCCCATTAAAGAAAGAATATACAGTAATGGCTAAAATAAAGCTTAATGTTAATGTTAACTTGACAGAATTTAGCATCATCTGGAACTTGAGCCTCTGGGCATGCATGTGAAACAAGCCAACACAGATAGCTGGTGGCTGAAAAGGATAAGACAATGGTTCACCCCCTCCTTCCCCACAGAAAAAAGTTCAGTGCTGCTGATCCTTGCTTTTAGCCAAGAGTGTTAACACTTCTCACCTAGGAAAAAGTGAAATAATAAGTTCATATTTCCTTATGTCATTATTTGTAATAGTATATTACAGAAAACAAATACACTCCTATTACTGCACTTTTCCCATCTTAATATTTTACAAAACCAAAAGCTTTATTTAAGTTTGTTTCAATATTTGATATGCATTTACTTATGGTATTTTAAATACCTTCTAAATTGTAACATAAATTTTTTAAAATGAAACACACATTATCAAAGATTTTGAATACCCACTGACATGAATTTGCACTACATGTCTGTGGTGGTAATCTAATTATACTGAAATGTGATTTTGATTGTATGTTAATAAATAAAGTTGCCCGGGGGTCAGAGCTATTAGAGCCATAGCAAGAGTGTGGCGGTGGTGGCACACGCCTTTAATCCTAGCATTCCAGAGATAGAAATCCCTCTGGATCTCTGTGAGTTCAAGGCCACATTGGAAATAGCCAAGCATGGTGGTGACACACTCCTTTAATCCCAGAAAACCAGCCTTTAATCCCAGGGAGTGGTGATAGAAAGCAAAAAGATATATAAGGCGTGAGGACCAGAGGCTGGAAGCATTTGGCTGGTTAAGCTTTCAGGCTTTGGAGCAACACAGTTCAGCTGAGAGCTATTGGGATGAGGACACAGAAGCTTCCAGTCTGAGGAAACAAGACCAGCTGAGGAACTGGCAAGGTGAGATAGCTGTGGCTTGTTCTGTCTCTCTGATCTACCAGCATTGACCCCAATAACTGGCCTTGGGTTTGATTTTATTAATAAGAACTTTTAAGATTCCTGCTACACATGTCAGTTTACTTACCACCAAGAATCTCCTTAAATGATACACATTTCCTCCTACCGATCATAAGGATAAGGTAAACAAGGAATGTGGGCCGGGAGGCTAAGAAATAATGGAAATGTGATGATATCACCATGTTTTAAAAAGCAGCAGTAACAGTGAGGGGCACAGCTAAGGTTGCTGTGGTACCCAGGCATAAAATAGGGAAGTTGGACAGCCAAATTACATGTGGTTTGAACCTTGCCAGGTAAATGGGGTAGAAAGGTAAAAAGACAATGTAACTAAATGTATTATTGCTGAAGAATTATATATACAACAGAGAAGATATGCTGGGGATATCTTTCTGTATGCTGTGAATGTGTTGCTTTGAATGACTGATTGATAAATAAAATGCTGACTGGCTGGCTGGCAGCCAGGCAGGAAGTATAGTATAGGCGGGACAAGCAGAGAAGAGAATTCTGGGAAGTGCAAGGCTGAGTCAGGAGACGCTGCCAGTCGCCGCTGCCAGTCGCCGCCGCCACGAGAAACAAGATGTAAAGTACTGATAAGCCACAAGTAATATAGATTATAGATTAATAGAAATGGGTTAATTTAAGATATAAGAACTAGATAGAAAGAAGCCTGAGCCATTAGGCCAAACAATTTAAATAATATAAGTGTCTGTGTCTTAATATTTGGGTCTGAGTGGCTGCGGCCTGGACAGAACTGGAGATAACTCCAGCTACAGAAGATAGAAGACAGGAAGAAGGCTGAAGCTAACAGATGATCAGGAAAACATAAAACAAACAAATTAAGGGACAGAAAGCAAATAAATTAGGGTCAGAGAAATTATCAGGTGATAAAATATAACTACCCTGGTTTTCAACAGGTCTAACATACATGTATGTCACATACACATATTGAAATATTAAATTATACCTTACAAATACGCAATTATATGTTAACTATTTTTTCTTTTAAAATAATAGTTTCTTCATGACAATAAGAGATATCAAGAACAAAGAAATTAGAATTAGAGAAAATAAATTTCTAAGATGACAAACAAATAGTTCTGGGAGTAGAGTTAATGAGATTGGTCAAATCTAAACAGAATCACAAGACAAGAGAAACTTCATTATTAAGGCAGCTAAATTTTGTTTTGTTTTATAATCTTATTTATTTTATTTTATGTGTGTGTGTATCTGCTATGTCTGCCGTGTGTGTGTGTGTGTGTGTGTGTGTGTGTGTGTGTGTGTGTGTGTGTGTACCAGAGGCCAGAAGAGCTCACCAAATCCCCTGGGTGCTAGAGTTACAGGCAGTTGTGAACAGTCCAACATGGGTGCGGTGAACTGAACTCAGGTCCTCTAAGAAAGCAAGAAGTACTCTTAACTGCTGTACCATCTCTCCAGGCCCAAGATAGCAAAAATGTTGTTTGGTATTGACAAAGTTAAATACCCTTTTAGACAAAAACCCTTGAGGGGCACACTTGACCACAAACCTATTGGAATTGGCCCTAAGAACCTTGACAAGTATGGAAATTATCATAATGAAAAGTGGCAAGTACATACATCTGCTACCAAATCCCCCAAAATAGCTTCCATTGCAAAAGTATGGTTACCAGTATATTTTAGCCAAATAATTGCATAAAATTATAATTAATACATATAGTTCACACAAATGGCTAGAGGAACAACTGCATTTTATAAATCAGACGTTCTGAGATCAAATATGAATCTTAGGAGGTTAAAAATCTTTTAAAGAGACAGAAAAAGAGGCAGAGGATAGAAATGAAGGTGACTAAGAAATTCTTTGTAGAGAAAAACAAGAGAGACATATGCTATAATCAGGATGCTGAAACTTACCTAAGATAAACACAGACTTCAGGCTTCAAAAGGCTACACCCCTCTCCCCCAATGCAGCACCTTCCTCAGCTGCTTCCTCTGCCCACATCATGGGAAGAACTACTTCACAGAAAACTTCAGCATAGACCAGGTTACAATCAAAATTTGTTCTACATTTACTTTATTTGTTCAAAACTTTCCTATATCAAGAGAGATCGTTAATGTGTGTTCAGGTATGTGAGGAACTACAAGAAAGATTATTCTACCAAATAAATGACTTTACAAGTTAGTCATCTTTCAACTAAGACTAATAAATTTGGAGAAACTAGAAAGGGCAGATGCTGACTGTAATTTACTAAAACACAATCACATTTTCTTCACTGTAAAGTTAGCAAAATACCTAGTGAGCATCAGAATCCATGAAGAGAGACTATGTGGATAAGTACTCTGCAATATGAGAACATCACCTTATTTGTTTTAGCTAGGATACACTATGCGGGCCTCTAAAAGAAGCCACCCTGAATATTGCAAAAAAAAGTACTAACAGGGCACTACCAGAATAGCAACCCTATAAAGACGTTACAAGAACAAATTTATAAATGTAGTACCATGTAAATCAAAGACCAAGTAAAGTCTGCATATTAAACCAACAGACAAATTCAACTACATACAAAAACCTAAATAAATAGCACTGAAATAAAGTACCCAGCAAAAGCACAGGCTCAATTTAAAATGTTCTCTAACCTATTCCATGCACTCATTCTCACAATTATTAATAAGAGTTCACTATGGTTATAATCTAATTAATGCAGTTGAAGACTACACTATGATCTCAGTGAGCTTTACATCTACATGTATGTAGGACCATATGTACACTGGTACACCTTCTTTTAGGTAAGCACCATTCAGCAGTCCATGAGCATTCTTGTAAACAATCTGTGGTTGAATTATTGCCAAGTCAACATACTTCTTTTTAAATCAGCCAACACAAATCACATTCACTAAAGCTTACTATAAATTAGCAATCCTATGGTCTGAGCAGCACCTTTAAAACAGAAAACTATAGGAAGACTAAAAAGAAACTCAGTATAGCCCGTAGCTAAGTATTTAAAAAAGAGTCAACTTCCCATGGCCCTGGAATAGTTTTCTTTCATGTCAGAATTAAAGAAAAACAACCTAAAGTGAAAACAACAAGTATTTGTCAAGTACAATTATTTAACTCCCTGAATGATCCTTTGAGCTAGTGTTAACATTAGCCCCTGTTTCCAACCTAAGAAATATTTCTTAGAGTTCATAGCTTATACATAGCTGAGTTAAGAGCTAAATATTTGAAGTTTTACAGCTGAGTCAATATTGACTATTCCCCTATATTGTCTCATTAAAAAAAGAAAAAGAAAAAAAGGTTCTCCATGTAATGACCTGAAGAGTCATAATGGGACAAAGAAGAAAATTACTCATAAATATCTACAAGTTCAATTGACTCAGAAATAAGTGAAAATAAATAAATAAATAAACTGTAAAGAGAAAAGCAGTATTTTAGGCTTACTGCAGGGAGAGAGGGTGGGGGAGGGGCAGCTAAAAATAAGGGCTATTTGTAGGATCATATGATGCCTAATACTGTAGAAGATTTCTAAATTATATACATATATGAAGGTGATCTAAATGGAATCCAAATAACAGGGAGACAGAGCCCAAACTGGATATCTCTTGTCAACAAATGAAGCCTCCAGTTTTGAGAATGGGTTACATCTAATCAAGTTGTTGGCCAAAGGGGCCCATGGGAACCCCCAAACAACCCAGGCTGTTGCCAATGCTACTGATTCCTCTCCACAAACTGATGGCAAGGCCCTAGTGCTGAAGACAACATCTACAAAATTCATTAAACATGAAGAAGTCAAGCTGGTGCCTACACAGAGCCTTCACCACCACATTCTAGTGTCTATGGTACTGGAAGATACTGTGCAGGCTACCAAAGGAAAAAGGTAAATAATAACCTTAGATCTACAGTGATGACCTGCATGTAAGGTGTACTAGTGCAATAGAAGCACAAAGTTTGTGGGACTAACCAACCAATATCTGATCAGATTTAGGGCCCACTGCATGAGATGGAACCCATTTCCCTAAAACTGCTTGGGTGGCCAAGAACCTGAAACTAGATAGCCCAGGTACCAAAGGGGAAATCAAATACTACTGCTCTGCTAAAGGAATGTAGCAATAAAATGATTCCTAATGACACTCTGCTATGCTTATAGATCAGTGTCTTAGTCATCACCAGAGAAGCTTCCTCCTGCAGCAGATGGGAACAAACATATGTATAAAATAACAAAATAAAGTTTTTTTTTTTTAAAAAAAGATTTATTTTTTTTTCTTTTTTCTGGAGCTGAGGATTGAACCCAGGGCCTATAGGCAAGCACTCTACCACTGAGCAAATCCCCCACCCCCTTTAAATTTTTTAAAAGGGTATTTTATTACATTATTTATCCATTATGGATGTGGTAAGACATGCATGTGAAAGTTACAGGACAACGTTCAGGAGTCCAACCTCTCCTTCCTTCACATGGGTCTTGGGGATCAAACTCAAGCCATGAAGCTGAGTGGCAAGCAAGCACATTTACCTACTGAGCTATCTCAACAGTTGCAGGTCAGGATCTTTTAGCAAATTAATAGAAAATCTGGGATTCACATCTGCCATTAGTTTTGTGTTAATATATTTGGAAAGTAAACCTTTAATATAAGTATAAGCAATGTAAAACCTTTAATATAAGTATAATCAATGTAAGCTACTCTGTGACTTTCAGTTTGAACAACACCTGCCCAAATGAAAGATGAAACAAACTATTATAGCATCATTCATTGCTAAAAATACTGAAACAAAAGATCTTGAGATCAGCTTTCCTGATTATTTCCCAAAGAAAAAAATGACATCCCAACTGACTCCTTCATAACTGAATCTAAATATAGCTTCTCATCAATTACAACTTTCAAAGAAACAGCTGTACTTGATACAGATTTTGAAAATGTTAGCTTCAATCATAACTAGACTCTAATCAGTCTTTTAAAAAGAAATTACAAGTCCAAGACAGAAATCATATTATACAGCATTTCCAGAATTGTCCACCATAGTAAATGAAATGCTGAAAAATTCTATGTAAACTTTCAGCAAAATACAATGCTCAAATATTTGTTTTATCTTGTTCTCCTACCAATAAAACACTCTACAAAATTATAAATGGTTACTATAATAATAATCTTGCAAGAGAAACTGTTTCATTAAAATTAAACTAGTTGAAATGCTGTACTCTTTAAATGGTTAAATACTTAAGTTCTGATATGAACTCGTTTGTGAAAAATAATTTCATTAACAAAATCTTACACATAAAATACAATTCATTGAATTTACTTCATAATGTCTTGCATGTGCTGTATGTACTACCATTTACAAAGCCAACCTGCAGCAGTGATATCTCTAGGAAGTGTAAGGAGAGAAAGACAAGAAATCATACAAAGTATTTAATAGGAAACTTAAATCTTCACTTTTTGAAGAATAAAAGGGTCAGCCTATGACCTTTAACTACCAAAAACACTTCAAATTTTTACCCAATAAAATTCAATTAGTAAACTGAAGCACATGAATTAAATATCATAGCAATGCTCCATCCCTTTATTGACTCTCATCAGTAATAGAGACTGCTGGAACATTGTCCAACTATAAACAGCTTAATCAGGGCAGCTATGGTTGCCCAGACCTCTCTCATAGGAGAAGGGGAAAAGTCAGTCTCACCTCACCTGAGGTTACTTACAGCCACTCTCTTCCCATACCTCAGCTATGTATAATTCTGTCCAGCTCTATGCTGTTGTCTCTGGAGGTGCTAGAATATATCAAAGATAGAAGGTTAACCCAAAGGAGGATGCCATCTATACAGCTGATGGAAGATTGTCATCTGTGTTGTAGTGAGACTGTTCAATGATTCAGATACACAGGGGTCAACCATCCTCCTGTAAGGAAACCCAATAAGCTCACTGCTCACCAAAAGCTTTTGTTGATCTATCTAAATAGTGTCCTAGCTAGGATGAATAGATGTTTGTTCATGTCTCCTCGGAAAAACTCACACAAGTATAATATTTGATATATAGTGCATAATGATAACTTTTATTGTTAGCACTACTCTAGCCTTCAAATTATCTAGACATTAATTTCAATAATCCATATGCTACCCATTCTACTTCTCATTAGTTCTTCATTAGTATTAAACAATGTTCATCACTGTTAATGTAACAGCTGAGGGGCCAAAAACAGATAATTAGCAATGGCACTGTTTTAAAACCTTAAACATACACAATTCCCTACTATTTTATGTTTCTGAACATGTTCTATTGATTTCTATTTTAATTCAATTGTAATTGGAGTACACACTGTTCATACATTCAACCCTTCAAAATGTTTTGAAATGTTTAATGACCCAGTATATCACTCCTTAACCTTTTAGATAAGATCAGGCATATGACCAAGTACTCAGTGTATTAGAAATATATCATACGCTGGAGAGATGGCACAGAGGTTAAGAGCACTCACTGCTCTTCCAGAGGTCTTGAGTTCAATTCCCAGCAACCACATGGTGGCTCATAACCATCTGCAATGAGAGTTGATGACCTCTTCTGGCCTGCAGGGATACATACAGGCAGAATACTGTATACATAATGAAAAAAAAAAAAAGAAAGAGAGAAATATATCATACAAACTAAGAAATAAGCACTCTGAAGTTGCTAACTATGGTGTTCTCCAACATCAATTAGACCAAAATAGTTGATAATGTAGCCCAGATTCTCAGTGCCTTTGAATGTCCTCTTTTTTAATCAGTTTCTCTATCATTTGCTAACAAAACAAAATTAAAATTTTCTTATCATGATTTGGAGCTTTCCACTGTTTATGGCTCTTCCAGAATTCTGACTCATTCTCCCAACAACCTTGTTCTCTGCCCCTTTCCTCAAAACAGCAACCAAAAAATAAGTAAATTTTAAAACAATTTTTTTTTTTCGGTTTTTCGAAACAAGAGTTTCTCTGTGTAGCCTTGGCTGTCCTGAAATTCACTCTGTAGCGCAGGCTGACCTTGAACTCACAGAGATCTGCCTGCCTCTGCCTCCCAAGTGCTGAGGTTAAAGGCGTGCACCACCACTGCCCAGCCTAACAAAATTTTAAATTAAGAAAAGATCCTAACTTCTACAGGAGTTTGTCTCTCATGATGGTACTATTACTCATTCTCAGGACTAAGTCAGTAAGACAGTAAATGTACCTTACCCTATGCTAGCCTTTTCTAGAAATACTTTTTTTTTTTTTATTTATTTCATGTGTACGGGTGTTTCTCTAGCATGTATGTGTGTGCTACATAGTGCCCTCAGAGGCCAGAAGACTGCATCAGATTCCCTGAAACTGGAGTTACAGACAGTTGTGAGCCACCATGTGGGTACTAGGAGTGCAAGTAAGGATCCTCTGGAAGAGAAGACAGTGCTCTTAACTGCTGAGCCATCTCTCCAGCCCTCTTTCTTGACAATTTTGTTTGCCCTTTAAAATCTACTTACTTTTGCTCATTTTAAAGTACATTTCATCCAAAACTGCACCCTATTTTCAAGATGTTCAATCTATTAGAAGCTTATTCCACCACATCCAAAGTTATTACACAAATGTTTCTTCAATTTTACTTTACATGTGTATGTCTACTATTCTCTGAAGTATAGTGTATACAGGATACAGTACCCAGAATAGGCCAGGAGCCATAGAAGACTGATAAGCATGGTATCAGCTGGAGCAATTCCACAAATCAGTAACTTGAAAATTATAATATATTACACAAGAGAAAGCTCATTAACAGTACTGATTAACGGTGGTGGTGCACGCCTTTAATCCCAGCACTCGGGAGGCAGAGCCAGGTGGATCTCTGTGAATTCGAGGCCAGTCTGGGCTACCAAGTGGGTTCCAGGAAAAGGCGCAAAAGCTACACAGAGAAACCCTGTCTCGAAAAACCAAAAAAAATAAATAAAAAAAAAATCATTTTGATAGCTATGTTGGGGGATACATTTAAGAAAATCCAAGGGGAGGGGGAGGGAGGAGGAGAATAGGGGAACCCGTGGATGATATGTAGAACTGAATGGTATTGTAAAATAAAATAAATAAAATTAAAAGAAAAAAGAAAATCCATTGGGTACTGAATTAACAACCCAAGGGACAAAATAAGGGAATAAAACAAGGAAGAACAGGATTGGGTCAGAGATATATATTAATAGGTAAACAAGCTCCACAGAAATTAAAAAGCAATGTTCAAGAAGAGGCCACAAAACATTTTGCTTCCAAAATCCTCCATCTAAAAATGTGGCATTTCTTTGCCATGTTTCTTACGTTCCTTATTATCATCCTGATTCACCTGAGAAATAGGAAATTAGTGACCATGTCAAAATTCATCTAAAACATACTAGATATAGGTCTCAGCAATCACTGTACTCTGGCCAATTCAGTTAAAGTTCAATTTATCTTTCTAGCTAATAGAGAAATCTAGGAATTACTATCAAATGATCAGTTTGCACAAAATAAGGAACCCATTTGCTATTAATTAGCTGACCCACCTTAAATGTATAAATATATAAAATCACATATAACAAAAAAAGCTAAGTGACTCCTATGCATCTGTCAAGCTGAAACTGATACACTGTAATCTCTGGCACAACCAAGTTCAACTTAACTCTCTTACATGTATATTCACAATCAACCTAGTTTCCAGCCATAACACATTTTCATCCTCAAGTCTTTCCTTGTTCATGATATGTCCTTGCTTAAAAGCCCTTATAACTACAATTATTAGCAAAGTCCTTTTTAAAGGCTTCCTGTCTTCATAGACCCTTACATACTCTCCTTCCAAACACTTCTTTAACATACACAAGCGAACAAGTATTCCTTTAATGTGTATGCTCTGTATCATCAACCAAACTTATAAACAAAGGCCAAAGGCCTCAGTGCACATAAAAGGCACCCCCCCCAAAAAAAAAAAAAACCAATACGGTAATACTCCATACACACTAAAGTAGTAATAACCAAGATTTTACATAATGGCCAGCGACGTGAGGGCTTTGCTGTGGTTTCAGTTTGTCCTTTTAAATTCAGGTGTTGCTCATGAAATAGCAAAAGGTGGGCCTATGAAAGGTAGCTAAGTCATAAGGGCTCTCTCCTTTTGAAATGGATAGATTGAAGCTTTTGTAAAAGCAGCTTTATCTGTTGACCTGTTAGCTTGCTTTTTGCTGCATCTGCTTCTCTGCCACAAGAGGATAGTCTTCCTCTGTGACCATTTGTAGATTCCTCAAAAAGGCCTTCACCAGACACCAGGCTAACTAACTCCTAAATGTTGAACTTTTCAACCTCCAGTGGTGTGGGAAATATGTTTATTCTTTATAAATTACCTAGTCCAAGGGATCTAACACTATCACACAGACATACATGCAGGCAAACTACCAATGCACATAAAATAAAAAATAATAATAATAAAAGTAAAAATCATTTTTAAAACAGAAAAGAAAATGACCTCCTGCTCCAAATAAGCATTCGTGTCTATCTGGTAAAGATACTGCAGAGAGGGCTGGGGGAGTGGTAGGATAGGGGTAAGTGAATAATTTAGACACACAGCTGTAACAAAATATCTGAGACCAATTGTGGACTTGGAAGAGCAAATCTCTGAAACCTACCTATGATATATTCAGTAGTAGTTGCTGGTAAAAGAGAATGAAACAAAAAGTGAAAAAACAAAAAGAGAAAGCAGAGACAAGCAGAAAGACAAGAGACAGAAAAGGTTAGTCCCTGCATCAAAATCATCACTTTAAAGTTGAAAATTTTAGTAAAAGTGTACTTACAAATAAGCTCTGAAGTTAGCTAAGCTGTGCCAATAGTGGGTTCTTAGAACCAATATGAAAATACAAGTAAGATCTAGGATCAACTCTACAACATAAGAAAACAACTTGTGAGCATAAATCAAATCTTAATTAAAACTGGCATGTGTGCTGTTAAGTTTCAAAATGGCACTGCTGAACAAAAATGTAATCCAGCCAATCATATGGATAAACAACTATAGAATGTAAAAGATGAAAAACTACAGGCTTATACATGTATGCTGATCAGATTTTATGTCAACATAGCACAAACTGTAACCATCTGGAAAGAGGGAAGTCAATTGAGAAACTGCTTCCATCAGATCTGCCTGCAGACAAGTCTATGGGGCATTTCCTGTGACCCTTGACATGTTATTTAAAAGTGTTTGTTTTGTTTTGTTTTTTGATTCCTGCCTCTATGAGGTTTTAGATAACATCATTTACTTGTCATGGTTAAAAAGAGAGAACTTGTCTGAGTGTGGTAGTTATGGTTTAAACGGGTGATCCCTTGAGCCCAAGATTTCAAATCAAGTCTAGAAAACAAGACGCTATCTCAAAAAAATACATTATTAAAAATGAGAGTTTATAACAAACGTATTTGGTATACAATGCCAAATAAATATTGTTAAAGTATCAGTGATATAATCACTAGACAAATTCTCTGCATTCCTATTATTTCCACTGAATCCAAGCTTCAATTAGTTTGGAAAATATTTTTTTCCAAGGAAACAGAAAAAAAAAAAAAGATTTGAAAAGTTTAGACTATACGTAATGAAACCAATTCTCTAACATATTTGGTATGGTATCTACAATCAAAATTCTACAGACATACAAAAGTAACAGAAAGCACTCAATCTCCCACAGGGAATATGATCACTTAGACATTTAAGCAGTAATATTATTTCTTGTTCTATGTCTCAAAAACCCAAAAAGAAAAAAAGCAAACTCCACTAAGTGATGGCTGAACTACAGAAGTAAAATCTTTTAAAAATGTAACAGATAAAATGGAAAGTTGATTAAAATTGTAGAGCTAAAAATCACATTCAGAACCAACTGCCTTCAAAAGATAATAAAGAATCAAAAATATATTAACACGAGCCCTTAAGAGCCCAGGAATACGGGGAAAAAATGTACGCTTGTAGCCTATATGCATATTTCTGAATGTATTAGGACTGACAGCCACTTTAACCCTTTGCCCCGCGTTCTCCCAGGCAGGGGAAAAGGCAATTTAAATGAACCCACAACTATGTAAACATTTTAAACTAACACCTTGTAATCAAAAGCTGTACATCCTGGATCCCCCTCCATCTCTGAGCTGCCTGGAGAGTGCTAACTCAAGACACCGAGACACACAAAATTCCATAAATCCCAATATGTACTCTTTGCCCTGTGTATAACCTTTGGCTATAAAAAGGAGCTTGTAGCCCTTACTTGGTGCTACAGAGTCAAATAATTCTCTGTAGTCCTGACTAGTTAGAAGCCTCCCCTAAGCTCGTGGTGTTTTTGAATAAAGATGTTTCTGGTTTACAGACTTTGGGGGTCTGTTCCCTGTTATTTGCAAAATTCCAGGACCCAACAAACCCCAAAAATGCTTATTTTAAAAATTCAAGGACAAAGATGAAGTAAAGCAGGGAGAGAGTCAACTACTTCTATTTAGTTGAAGAATCATTAATTTCAATCCTTGTTTTTATGTAATACTAGTAATATGAAGGAACAAAAAAAAATTTCCTTGATCAGTGTCTCAAAACCTCATTAATGGCCCTTAAATGCTTGTCACATCTGATAAAGATGCCATAATATTTCAAATTCCTAGTTTAAAATGTTAATGTCTAGGAACTAGGGAAATGTTCTTCCAGAGGCTCCAAGCTTGGACCCAAGCACTCACACTGTAACTGAAAACCACCTGCTATTCCATATTCCAGCTCCAGGGGAACCAATGACCTCTTCTGGTCTCCACGAACACCTTGTGCTCACAGAAGCATGTGCATGTGTGTGCATATACACACATACACACAAATAAATGAATAAATGCACATTTGAAATGTATTTTTTGGATAATTTTTTTTAGTTAGAAAGAACACATGTTTATTTTTACTTGGAATTATGGCCTAGGGTAAAGAGGGGCCATATCTGGTAATGGAAAGATAAAATTTTTATACTGTGATAGAGGCAGAATTTTAGATCATAATTAGAAACCATAAATTATTACCTAAATTACAAAGCTGGACCTGCTCTATCATTTAGAACCAGTAAATTATTTATGTCCCTGCTTACAAAAATTCAATAATGCCTTTCAACTATTCTTTTTTTTTTTTTTTTTGTTTTTTTGTTTTTCGAGACAGGGTTTCTCTGTGTAGCTTTGCGCCTTTCCTGGAGCTCACTTGGTAGCCCAGGCTGGCCTCGAACTCACAGAGATCCGCCTGGCTCTGCCTCCCGAGTGCTGGGATTAAAGGCGTGCGCCACCACCGCCCGGCTTCAACTATTCTTATACAGCTTCAAAATGCCAATTTTCTACAAATAAAGCTAAAAAGGAGTTCTAACAAGCTGTTACTATCCAATAGTGGTATAAATAGACAATAACATAGGGAGTGTGACAGTGATCAACATGACTATTCTGTTAGATTATTTGACAAAATAAAGCAAAAGCTTTTAAAATATATAGTATCCAGACAGGTCAAGAGAGAAAATAAATTTTCTTTCTGAGAACAGAAACAAAGGTCCCTAACAAAATATCTATTATTAAATAGAATCCAGCACTATAATAAAAGAAAACAAACCATGCTCAAGTGAAATTTGTTTTCACAGGAATTTAAACTAGCTCATTTATTAGGGGTAGGAAATAGTCAATATAGTGTATCAACAGACTAAGAACCATCATGTGATTACCTTAATAATTATAGAAAAACATGACAAAATTTATCATCCATTTATGGTTAAAAAATATTACTGGACTAGGAATCATATGGAAATTTTCCAATATAATAAAACAAAACCAACTGGAAGCTAACTTCAGATACAAAGGTCAATCTGAATGTCTTTCCCATCTGAGATCAAGAACGTTTTGTTATCTACCCTTACCTCTTCCATTCTTAAGTGCCTAATCAGTTATAATCAGACAAGAAAATGAAACAAGATGTACGATGTACAGAAGGTAAAAATAATTATTTCGGTGTTTACAAATAAAGGTGATTAAATCAATTACAGAGATAACTTCAAGGAACTCCCCAAAAAAAAAAAAAATGTCACCAGAACAGGTCAGTTTAAAATAACTAATACACAAAAACAAATTTTATTTCTGTATGGTAGTGGCCAGAAAAAAATTACAAACTGAAATTTTTAAAGTTTCACGCAAATTAGTACAGAAAAATATCAAGTAGCAAAAGACTAATCTTTTGTTTAACAAAGTATATGTGTAGTATGTGTAAGCAATGATGAAAGGTAGGAAAAGGAGACTTAAAAATAAGTAAAGATATGGATGGAACTAGAAAAAATCATCCTGAGTGAGGCAACCCAAACCCAGAAAGATAGTCATGGTATGTATCACTCATAAGTGGATTCTAGATATAAAATAAAGAACAATCAGACCACAACCCATAGAACCATGGAGGCTATATATATAGCATGGAGGTCCCTAGGACAACTGTGGCTTATAATAAATTTCAGTTTTACTCAATTATTGAAAAAAAATAGCCAAATGAATGAAAACACATGAACTATGAACCAAAGGCTGAGGGGCCCCCAGCTGGATCAGGCCCTCTGAATAGGTGAGACAGTTGATTGGCTTGATCAGTTTGGGAGGCAACAAGGCAGTGGGACCGAGTCCTGTGCTCATTGCATGAGTTGGCTGAAACCTGGGGCTTATGCAGGGACGCTTGGCTCAGTCTGGGAGGAAGGGACTGGACCTGCCTGGACTGAGTCTACCAGGTTGATCGCAGTCCTCAGGGAGGATTTGCCCTGGAGGAGGTGGGAATGGGGGGTGGGCTGGGAATAAGGGGAGGGGGTGGGAGGGGGGAGAATAGGGGAACCCGTGGCTGATATGTAGAACTGAATGGTATTGTAAAATAAAATAAAATAAAAAATAGTAAGTAAAGATTATCATATTTACAGAATCAAAAAAATTAGTATTGAGGTGTCAATTGGCTCCAAATAGATTTAAAACTTCAATGCAGTTTAATGAAGACACCAGCAGGCTTCGTGCACAAATCAAATAGCTAATGTTAAAGCCCATGAAAATGTAATGGCACCAAAAGAGCCAACATTTATAGTGTAAAAAGGATACCAAATTGGAAAACGTAAAGTAATTTAAGAGTTACTATAAAGCTGCTGTAATCATGACAGATGCCATTAGTGGAAATACAAACACAGAATATAGAACAGAAATCACAACACACACACACACACATACACACACACACACACACACACACACACACACACAGCGTCTGTCAACTGACTTTCAACAATGAGTCAAGGTAATCTGATGGAAAAAGCATCATCTTTTCTACAAAAGGTAAGGGATCTATCTACTACATACCAATAAACAACAACAAAAAAGTTAAATTTAACCCCTGACTCAGAACCACTCACAAAAATTAATATGAAACAAATTTTAGTTCTAACTAAACGGTTAAATCCCTAAGAGTTCTGGAAGAAAATATAATACAAGATTTTCATAACCTTTTATTGACCACAAACTTACCAGATATGATACTTATGAATTATAAAAGATAATAAACACTTCAAAATTTAATATTTCTGCTCTTTGTAAAATATAACTGAAAGAAAATACTAGTAAAACACATCTAATGAGGGATATGGATCTAGAATTCATAAACATCTAAGTCAAGTAAGCAATACAATTTCTTAAAAAGCAAAAAATAGACATTTTGTCATACAAGATATACAGACAGCAAATACACGATGACAGGATGTTCACCATTAGTCATCACCAGGGAAATGCCATAAAAATTTAATAGACTTGGCTATGTAGCTAAATTTAAAAACAAGCAATATTATGAGTTTTAAAGACTCATGAATGTTCAAACAATCCATCTGGTAAATAACTGAAGAGCTTCTCTCAAAAAAAACATATACTTACTTGCTTTACATCCTGATGTTTATCTACCCCACTAGTTTACTTACATCCCAAAGACATGAAAAAGGTTGTGCACTGATAGCTTTTGTCATACCACCAAAAACTGTGAACAGTGCCTACTGACAATCCTCATACTATGCAGAAGAACTCAGCAACTAAAAGGAACAAGCTGCTGATGAATGCAGTAGACGTACTTACTATATAAGCAGAAGTAGAATGAATATAGTAGAATTAAGTACTCAAGCACAAAGCCACCAAACGCACAATACTACAAACTCTATGGTTCTATCTATATGACATTCTGAAAACTGCAAAAGTCAGACCAGTGGTTTAAAATGGAATGAAGTAACTTATTACAAAGGGAATGAAGCAATGTTTTAGTGATGAACTGTTTCACTGTGGATTGTGACAATGATTAAAACCTTTTGTCAAGCTAAAATGTACTTCATAAGAGATTTTTTACTATGTATCTGTTACATAAATTCAACTTTGTAGAAAGGTGCTTTACAGACAGTGTACTATACAAATCTTTTTGATGACTCTCAATCCAGTCAAGCTGACAATCAACATCAATCATCACATTGACTTGACAGATTAGAATAAAATCCAATGACTTATTCTTATTTCACTTATTTATTTAAAGGAGTCATAGACTTTAAATAGCTTAATTTAAAGCAGAATAGGTCAGTACAGGATTCTGCTCCAGATTTTCTCTCACCTATATAAACAACACCTACTTCACAGGGTAGTTCAGGAAATAAATGGCATGCTTTTTATAAAACATTCCTCTCAATAAGTCAGTGCTCAATAAGCATATCTGCCACTTTGTATCTTTAGTTACTTTAAGAAACACTTCCCAAAGTTTATCAGTTCAAAATCAGGTACTTGCTGTAACTAGCGATTTTTAGGAAGACTTTATCATATGTAAGAGTCAGGCTGAATTTTTCATACAATTCTTTCAGATCATCAAAAGTAATGAGAAATTTCTACTTAAGAAACCAACTTGGTTCTCAAAAGCAAGTATCTCATTAACAATAAATTCCATGGGCTGGGGAGATGGTTCAGTGGTTTAAGAACACTGACTGCTCCTCCAGGTCAGGTTCAATGACAGCTCACAACTGTCTGTAACTCCAGTTCCAAGGGATCTGACACCCTGATACAGACATACATGCAGGCAAAAACACCAGTCCATAGGAAATAAAAATAATAGATAGGTAAATTTCATGGAGATAGTGACAGGCTCAGTGGCTAAGAACACTTGTTACCCTCACAGAGGACACAAATTCAGTTTCCAGCAACCATGTAATAGCTAGTAACCACCACTGACTCCAGTTCCAAGTTCTTCTTGCTTCCACAAATACTGCATGCATGAGATGCAGACACACATGTGGGCAAAACACTCATGCGCATAAAATAAATAATCTTTAAATTTAAAAAAAAAAAGTCATTTCATACTCAGAAAGATGTAAATACTAACAGCTGCTTGGAGAGAAAAAAACAGCTTACTTCAGTGGTAGGGCCCCTGGTAGGTTGCCTTTTCTCTAGAGGATAGTTCTATACCCACAAGCATGCAGGCAACACTAAATTTACTCAGTAGGTCATATATATATAGAGAGAGGAGATAGATGATATAGACAGAAAGAGACACAGATGTAGATACAGATAAATGATAAGAAAGATAGATAGATGGATGAATGGATGGATAGAAAGGGAGGGAAAGAGGGAGGGAGGGAGGGAGGGAGGGAGGGAGGGAGGGAGGGAGGGAGGGAGGGAATCATGGAAAGAGGCCATAATTATACATGCAGCAATCGAAGGTTGAATCTGATCAAAATAAAATGGACTCATGTATGAAGAAAAACTAATTTTTTTAAAGTGTATATAATTACAACTGCTCTTTACAATAATGTAGTCAGTCCATCAAGAGACTGGATGTTAAGACTCATAATGAAGGATTCTCACATCGTAACAAAAAACTCACTGCCCCCTTCATGCCACAATCATTACTACAGCTACTTTTAAAACACAGCATCAGAAAAGCATTTTAAAAGATTGTGTCTGACAACCTCTTGAGTTTTGAAGTTAGGAAGAGTATGAAATTCTCTGGCACTTTTCCTGTATTTAAACATGAAGAGTACACACAAAGACACATACCCTAAGCTCCTCTTAGTTGTTACTTTTCATGACTTTCCAACGGCTACAATTAGTACAAAGTAAAAAGTAAAAAGTAAAAAGGCAAGAAAGGGCCACAGTAAACTTACCGACAATGCTTCATTCTCTTTAAGATCCAACCCAAACACATCACGCCGCTTCACTGTGAGGAAATCAGCATCGGGCCCATCTTCCTCATCATCATCTCTGTCTAGGAACTGCACAGGAGCTTCCTTGACCTCCTTCTGTGCCTCCTCAACACTGAGAACAGGTTCAGTGTGGGGCTTTCTTGCTTTTCCCAGCTGCTCTTCCATTTCCTCATCTGCTGTATCTTCGTCCTGATCTTCACTATCGCCACTGGCCAAACTGTGTTCTGTCTCTTCTAGTCTTTTTCCACTTTTGTGAAGGATGGACATTTTCTCACTGAAATAAGCTCGAAATTCTTCTACTTCATCACTGGTGAGGGAGGGAGCCCTGGGTTGAATTGCTTCGGTGACTTGATTCCTTTCCAATCCTTTGGTGGGCTGCTTCTCCATTTTCTGAAGAAATCTTACCCGTGGTGCCACAGCAAGACCAAGAGACCTTCAGAAATGGAAGTGATGATATGTTTGTGGTGTTATGGAAGTTTCTCTACAGCACAGATCTATTTCCATGGCTTTTTTTTTACCATTCCTCTAAGACCCATCAATTCTGACAGATTAAATGATTCAAAATAAAGCCAAAATGTACTAAGTACTTGTCCAGAAAATGTTTTAGACACCTAGCTTTGCTTCAAGAGAGTTGATATGGTATTTAAGGGCATTGAAATAAAAATAAGATGGTCACAGTTCACATACTAGGCCCAATTTCCAATTCAACTCTTAGCTTCCTCACAACACATAATAACACCTACCACGTCTACCTCACAGGTGCTATGAAGTCCCAAGTACCTAACTGTATAAAGAGGTACTTTGCAAAACATAAGTTACTACATAAACTGTAAAGGGCATGATGGAGGAATGGCAAAACAGTTACTCTCAAAAAGTAGAGAGCAGACTACACATCCCATCTCCCCTACCTCAAATCCCAATTCTGAAACAGAATATGGCATAATCACTGCTACAAAAATGTATTTTTCTTTTTAAAAAAGCTAAAAGGGGGAAATCTTAGAGTTTTGTTTTGGTTTTGGTTTTGGTTTTTTGTTTGTTTGTTTGTTTGTTTGTTTTGTTACCTAAGAGCAAGATGTTGGATGTTTCCTTCCAGGATTAAAATTTTTACTAAAATTAAAATCCCATTGGCGGATAGAAATACAACTTTTAAAAAGTTGTTAAGCCAGATGTGGTGACACACCCTTTTACTTTTTAATCTCGCACTTGGGAGGCTGAGGCAGGTAGATCTCTGTGAGTCAGAGGACAGCTCCAGGACAGCCAAGGCTCCACACTGAGAAAAGCCTCCAAATAAATAAATAAATGGCAGCTTTATCCACTGTTACACCCCTATATAATTCACATTAGAAACTACTGAATTATTTGAATTATTGAAAAACATAAACTCGGAAAGAGAACTGCTGAGATTCAAAATGCACAGCTCTGTCATTTACTAGCTGTATAGTCTCAAGAATATTCACCTCTCTAAGCAGTTTTCTTATCTGCAAAATGGAATGATTGAGAATGCCTACCTAATAGAGTTGATATAAAAAGTTAATAAACAAATACAATACAGTGAAAGTAATAAATAGGCAACTGTGGCCCTTTCTGTCATTACTACTGTCATGATATGAAGAGTTAGGACAGTGAGTTTATATACTATAGTACAGTGACATGGTTTTCAGGAACTAAAATCTGATTCCTTGAAGACAAGAGTATATATACACATAAAATCCTATCATTGAATGTAATGACCTACATATAGTGGGCACTCCAAGTATTTCCCTAGAACACTTTTTAACCTTGTATCTTACAGACATAGCAATTGTTTTAGCTATCATGAGCTTCTAAAGGAAATCCTACACCTCGAGAAAATTATACATCTGAATATCAATATAAATTAAAAACACAGTTAAACTACACTGATAACTTAGACTTAACATAATTGTTTGCCTTCTATAAACATCACCAAGAGCAAGTCATCAACAACAAACACAACATTTACTAGTCTGTTGCAAAAAAAAGAGCTTCTAAATATGAGCCTGCAGTATTCAAAACCTACGGCCATCATTTGTGAATATTCCGGCTGCAGCAACCAGAAAAAACACACCGAGTCGGGCGGTGGTGACGCACGCCTTTAATCCCAGCACTCGGGAGGCAGAGCCAGGTGGATCTCTGTGAGTTTGAGGCCAGCCCGGGCTACCAAGTGAGTTCCAGGAAAGGCGCAAAGCTACACAGAGAAACCCTGTCTCGAAAAAACAAAAACAAAAAAAACAAAATACCGAACGTCACACTAAATACAAAAGTAGCTAAAAATCCTAATCTTTGGATCATATTTTAAAAATAATGAAACCAGGAACTAGTAAATAAACATGGGGAACCAAAAACCTGTTTTGCATGGCACATGGTTTTCCATCCATTACTAAAATAGTAATGCTATCTAACACTGTTTTACACTGCTATCTAACAAAAGGGTTTTAAAACATTACAACTGACAGATTATGTTATAGTAAATATATATGCTAACACAGAAAATAGCAGCTTACTTGGGTCCAATTTTTTTATTATGAGGGGGAAGTGGAATGGATACAAACATTCTCAAGTATGAAATCCTCAAATAAAACCTTTTTAAAATTTCTTTGTTAAACACAATTTAAAAGTAAAGGCACTCGGATTTCTAGAAAACAAACCAAGCATTCAGACCTTACCTAAAATGTATTTTATCTTGGAAACCTAAGATGAGCATTGAAGTACAATGAAGCTCAAGGTACGTCTAAAGATCTGGTCAATGCAGTTCCCAGAGATAGGACTCCCTCAAAGAGAGCTGATTCTTCCTTTACATGTTAAAAGGCTATTTTGTGTTTGTAATCTCACAACTATGCAAACAAGACCAGTTAGTCATTCCATACATTTGCCAGCCTGAGTCACTAAATCTCGCAACATCTTGCAACTGTTACTTCAAGTGTCTATAAGAGATAAAGACTGAAAAAATAAACAAACCTTATAAATATGAACCTCCTGACAATAAGAACTAAAATACTGGCTAAATTTCCAAGAGTTAATTTAATATACTTCTCTGCAAATTCTCAATGGACTGTTCTACAGTAAAGTAGAAGTGGTCTAAACTAGAACTCTTAGAGGAAACACTAGAGACAGTCCCTCTAGCTTTATTACAGCTATGTTATCAATACTTACAGTGCATATTCAGTAAGAGGTAACTTGCTCACATTAAATACTTCTTTATCCTTCATAAGATATACTGAACGTATGTAGGAGACAAAACACTGTAAAATAAAAAGTACAATGCAGTACAAGTTAAATATTAAGCTAAAACCAAAATAGAAAACTAAGAGATAAATTCAGTAGTAGTGAAAAAATACAAAACACATCAACACAACCCTATTTTGCATACACAGAAAAATAAACTGCTAGAACTGTAATATTAGAAGATTCTGTATTTTATTCCATCAGTCCAACACACTACAAAAGATTACCTTAGCTGGGCATGGTGGTGCACTGCCTGTAATTCCAGCACTTGGGAGGTAGAGGCAGACATTGGAAATTCAAGGCCAGGCAAAGCTACATGAAATCTTACCTCAAAGGAGAAAATTCCTCAACTTTCCAAAAAGCTACTGAATAATAATAATTAGCACTACTTAATTGTAATAAAGTACAGTAGGGCAACACAGGCAATAGAGTACTACAGATAGAGTATCTGTACTGATTACATGTTATTAGCTGAGCAAATGTCATCATTTTTTAATTGCAATTTTCTTATCAAAAATACCTTCTAAGTGTTATGACAATGAGGAATTCATATAGAACACTCAATATCTTCTGATATATACAAGATGCAAATAAATGTTTTTTGTTGCTAATATTACCTTGAATAGTCAAAAGACAATTTTTTTCAACAAACTAAAATTTCACTGTAAGCCAAATTTTGACAAAAAGGTTGTTTTCTTTTTTATTATAATTTCAAATATTTTACCATTATCTTGGAATTTTTACTTCCAATTTTTTTTAATAAAACTATGCTCATGACACGGCTATGTCATTCTGATCCTATCGGTCTGTAAAATAAAGATAATAAAGTATTTTTCTTTAACGACAGTTTGTATAGGGCTGAGAGATGACTCGGCCAAGTACTGACCAGCCAAGCCTGAGAACTTGAGTTCAAATTCCCAGCATTACCTTAAAAGGCTGGGCATGAAGAATGGGCAGCAATCCCAGTACTGGGACCCAGTAACAGAAGGATCCCTGCAACATGCAGCCCAGCTGGGAAAAGTCTAGCCAGATGCATAGCTCCAGGTACAGTAAGAGGCCTTGTCTCAAAAAACACCCAGAATTGACCTCTGGCCTCCACACACATGTCTATACACATGTATGCATACCTATACATACAAATGCACACATAAGAATACATACAGATATAAATTTTATAAAGTATATTTAATCCTTCTGTCCATATTTCTTAAACTTTACATTTTCTTCTGTATTTCTATATTTACACTAATCTTTTCTACCCAACTAATCTCCCAACAAAGCATTTTCTGTCTCTAAAGGCATTAACAATGAATGGTGCTAGGTCAAAGATATTTTCCCCAGCAATCATCCACAAGAAATAATACCATGTGCTTATAGGTTTAGTTCCATCCAGATTAATCAAAATCTAGAAAGTCACTGAAACCAGATAGCCTGATGGTGCTGGGAACACAGCCATTCTGCTAAACCATGTATGGCACCAGTAAGTCACAGAGCTTATTTCAGTGTGCTAGTCTATAGTTTTTGTTCTAGAAGGCTCATTTTCTATATGTTCAAACCAGTAAAACTATATCATTTCAGCCGGGCGGTGGTGGCACACGCCTTTAATCCCAGCACTTGGGAGGCAGAGGCAGGTGGATCTCTGAGAGTTCGAGGCCAGCCTGGGCTACAGAGTGAGTTCCAGGAAAGGCGCAAAGCTACACAGAGAAACCCTGTCTTGAAAAAAACAAAAAACAAACAAACAAACAAAAATCCTTTCAGCATTTTCTATTTCCTGAACCAATAATCAAATGACCTACTAGTCATGTCATACATGACAACATTACCAGCATTTTCAGCGTCAGGTGGTTTTTAATTTCTAACATTCCTCCTCACAAATAACTGAGCTGAAGATTGATTAGTCTGACTTGGCCATTCCAGACTATACACACATTTCAAAATGTCAGATGTACGTCATTTTTTTAAAAAAAAAAAAAATGTCAGTATAGGCAATTTCTTACTAAGACTTTTTTAGTTCAGAATAGCAATTTAAGAACATTAAGTCATATTAGCAGATTCATATTTCATTGTTGAAGATAATTTGCAAGAACTCTATGTCATCTAGAAATCTAGCTTAATACAAGACAATAATCTCTCCAACAGAAAATGCAATCAGAACTTATAACAATTTTAGTGAAAAAATAAGAAGTTAAGTTTATCAAGTATACTAGATGCAAGGCTGCTTCAAACCTAAAAATCACCTTAGAATTTCCCCTGTGTCTCTAATAAGATTATACACAGGTAAATTTTAAGAAACACTTTTTAAAATTAAGAAGTAATCTATGTAAAAATTCCATTACTTAAACTTTTTAGCTATGAACATGCAACATAGTAACAGCAGAAACTGATGAAATATAATATAATTATATAAATCCATTCCAAAAACAAATCTTGAATTCAAAGATGACTTACCCTTTGAGCTCTTTCTTTTAAATCTTGATCTTGGGCTAAAAATGATTCTAATTTTTTCTGAACATCAATAAGTTTTTCTGGATTGATTCTTTTTAATAAAAAAAATAACAATTAAACTAAAAATCAATCTCAATTTTAAAAACAGGAATAATACACAGCATTTTCTTACTCCCCCCTCAATTGGATTTTTGAGTGTTTAACATATCTATGGACCAAGAATAACACAGGAAAAAGAAAATGACAGGACAGTAGATTTTCCAAACAAATGATGGGTAAGAGAGTTTATCTATACTAATGCCATTATTACCATTGGTTACTTCTTAATTCTATAAAGTTAGAAAGTAGATTCCCATAGGACATAAATTAATGAAATGCATTTCAATGTCATTTTTGCAAATGCCCCTGTTTTAAATCAAATATGTAAAATCAATTTCAAGTAATTAAGACATAAAAACGTTTACCTATTTAAAATTAGACAAATAAGAAACATCAAATTTTACTCAACTATGTAGTAACAAAGAATGAAAGGGTCTACATTTCACAAGAGACTCTATTCGATTTCCTAACTTCAAACTGAATTATTACATTACTACAATGTTAGAGTAGCAACAGGCAAACAATGAGTATAGATGGAGTTGTTTTTCCTTTATTAATAGAGAAATTTTTCAAAACATACAAAGCTACTCACCTCAACAATTTAATTCATGATCAATTTTATCTTCTATATTCTACATCTAATAGTTGAAATTACTTTTAGGCAAATCAAACTGTTTTTCAATTTCTCCAATACAAGAAAGACTGATGGATTCCACTATGCCCAATGTATACATCCTCATGAGAGGAGATTATGATCCTTTGAAATAAAGAACCCACGAAATGATTTCATTCAAGGGGTATCATCCTTTCAATCTCCAATGCTCCTTAAAACTAAGAAATTCTTTCTCTTAATTTTCCCTGCTGTATTCTGCAAAATTGTTTCGATATACATACTTTTTTTAAAGGCATCAGGACTGGGGAAATGATTTAGTTGATAAAGTGCCTGCCATACATGCATGAGGATCTAAGTTCAGCACTGTGGCATTGAGGCACTACAGCATGTGTCTGCAATCTCAGCCCTTTGGGGAGGATGTAGAGAAACTGGAGACAGGTAGAACCTGGAGCTCACTGGCTTAACTGCCAGGCTAGCCAGTGATAAGCTTAAGGTTCAGAGAGAGACCCTGCCTCAAAAATAAAGATGGAGAGTAGTCAAGGAAAGACACTTAGTTTGACCTCATGCCTCCACAGGAACAGAGACATATATATACAGGCATACATGTAAATACCACAAATATACCACACACATACACAACAATAACAACACATACACAAACAGGTTTCTTTTTAATATTTAAAAAAAAAAAAAGGCAACTGAAGCCAAATGTGGTAGTAAATGCCTACAATCTCAGCATTTGGGAAGTGGAGACCACCTAAGCTACACAGTACATTTGAAGGTAGCCTGGGCTATAAGAGACCCTATCTCAATCAATCAATGAACCAATCATTCAAGCAATAAATAACTCTTTACCATTACCATGTTTGTTTCAACATTCATTCAATAGGTAAATTAATATATCACTTCAATACATGTAAAAGTAAGTAATAAAATCTAAGTGATCTATAAGCTAGAAATAGAAAACTTCAAAATAAGGAATATCTCCTCTTAAAAAAATAAAGGCTAGAGCTAATAACATCCTTAGTATAAGTGAGAACCTTCCAGTTTTCCCACTAAAATCAAGAACAAAGCAAGGGGTGTTGGAGAAATGGCTCAGTAGCTAGCCATTCTTCCAGAGGACCTGGGTTCAATTCTCAGCACCCACATGGCAGCTCACAACTATCTGTAGCTCCAGACACAAAGGATCTGACATCCTCTTTCAATTCCCACTATCACCAGAAACACAGTACAAAGTACATACATGCAAGCAACACATCCATGCACATAAAATGGTGAAGGAAAAGAACAAAGCGGGGAACTCTGCTTTTCAATGCAGTAAAACAAAAAGAAGAAAATTAAAAGCATACTGATCGGAGGAAAAAAATAAAACTATGCTTGTTTGAAGTTAAAATGATGATCTACTTGGAAAATCAAAAGAAAGGAACAAAATGCTCCTGGAAACCATTAAAAATTATAACAAGGCTTCAGAATGCAAATATACCAAAGGCTAAGAAAGTATGAACAATATCTACATAAAGAAAACCACAAAACCCCGATGAAAGAAATCAAAGAATAATCCTAATTTTTCAGTTTCAGGGAAATTCAATCTTGTCAAGGTTCCAATCTATTTCTCATTTGATCTGCAGATTCAATGTAATACCAATACAAATACCAGCCAGTTATTTTATAGGTATCTATAAACTGATTCCAAACACAAGCTGCAAGGCTGCCAGGTTCCAACCTCAAGACTTAGTACAAAGCTGTAATAATCAACACAGTACAGTAATTGCCAAAAGGACAAATCAAGGAGAATAGAGTCCTGAAATATAGTCAACAGATCTTTGAGAAAGGAACTTCAGCAACATAAAGAAACAAAATCAGTCTTTCTAATAAATATTAGAACTGGACATGTAAACACATGAATCCTGGCATGAACCATAGGTATAACTATAAAGCAGAAAGGGGCTCAGGAGATGGCTAAATGAGCAAAGTAGTACACAAGCAGGAACACCTGAATCTGGATCTCTAGCACCAACCTGATACAATGGACATGGTCATGCACACCTGAAGCCCAGCACTGCAATCTGAGGGATGGAATCGGGGAGGGACAGACAGATCGTAGGAGCTTGCCAGCCAGCCAGCCAGGGTCAGCGAGAGACCTCATCTCAGAGAGTAAGGTAAGAAAGCATCTGAAAAGGGCATCCTGACATCCACCTCTAGTGGACACACACAAAATTTCTAGCAAAGACCACAGGAGAAAATTTAGATGGTCTCGAATATGGTAATGACATTAAATGCAGTACTAAAAGGCTAATTCATGAACACAATTCATTGACTAGAGCAGACTTCACTAAAATTGGGAGCATGAAGTTCAGGCAGTCTTCCTCTGCTCCCTAGACCACCACCAGATGAACAGCTCTGCTCTACCACACCTCCTTGCCATAACAACATAACCTTGGAAGCCAAGAGCTGAACTCCTTCTTTCCTTTAAGGTGGATCTCTCAGATACTAATCACAGTGACACCAAGAGCAACCTTCATATGAACTAGGGACTCGGAGTGACACTGATATGTCAATGAGCTCATAAATTGCAACACATCAGCAATCCGCTGGCTGCTCTCACTAGGATGTACACGTGTGGGCACATGTGGAGCAGCTATACTTTCCTTCCAATCTGCTGTCAACATGAAATTTCTTCTCCTAAGACTTTGTTAAAGTATTTTTCTCCTCTATATTAGAAGCCAGATGGTCGAATAGATGAGGAGGAAGAAGGAAGGAAGTGTAGGCAATAAGCACAGTGACATGTTCTCACGCCTAACAGCAGCACAGGAACAGCTAGCTCTTACTTGATCTCCTTCACAGGTACTTTCTTCTGGAGAAGCTGCTGCACCATCCCTTGTTCTTCTGAGGGTAGTAAAATTAATAAAGCTTCACCATCCTCTTTGTATCTAAACAAAATAAAAAATTTAAAATATATCAATACAATCTTCATATTACTATTTTGACAGTAAAATGAGTTGATGACATGAAATCAAGTTCACTTAATTAGTAAATGCTAGAAAAACCTGCTTTTAATCTTCTGTGATGTCAGAAAAGTAGGACTCCAGCTGCCTTACATCAAATTTCAATCACCTGCTACAATTCCCACTGCCTTTAAGGCTATACTTCAAAAGTAGAGCCAGCATCTAAAAAATAAGCAATTAAGCAGAATTTGTCGCAGGCCAGGATGTCACTGCTTTTGTTTGTAGCCTGGGCTGGCCTCTGGCAACAACAGGCCCAACTCCAAAGGGCAAATTTTAAAATAGGTCCATACAAATATATCAAGGACACTGCTTCCACCCAAATCTCAAGAGTATTATGACAAAACTGCTGATTAAACATGGCAGCCAAATATGCTGAAGAATCAGTTTGTCGGGAACACTGACTGACATACACACCTGTAATTTCTCAACACAGGAGGCTAAGGCAAAGGAACTGCCGCAGATTCAAGGCAGGGGTGAGCTACACAGCAAAACTGTCTCAGAAAACCAAAATATGTAAATCAATTCATCTTCCTACGGATTTTACTGATACCTTTAGAATAAAACTTTTCAGGTCAATTTAAAAAATGGGCCTACTCAGGTAAAAACCTCCAATCCTTATAACCGCCATACCGTAGCTTCAGAAATCTGTGCTGACACAGGCCCAAGCCCTCCTAAAGTACTGAAGTTGCTTGTGCTGCTGGAACACAGTTTACTAACAGTGCCCGCTGGTACACATAAGCAACAAAATAGAATCAAATGGGATATTTAGGAATTTTTTAGATACACAGAAGAAAACATAATCTCAAAGCATTCTTTACACACATGCTATAAAATCTGAGGGGCACATGTTTATAACTAAGCAAGTAACTACTTACTGAGAGGCCAGGACTCAGGAATAAACCAAACACAAAGAAGCAGGGCCCTCCCTGTCTTCAAGCAATGTAACACTCATCCTAAGAAGACAGAACAAACACATACAAGTCCAGGATTCAGGATGACAAGCAAGGAATGACAAAGGACAGCCACAGGCAACAAGCACCACCAACTCAGAAATGGAGAACAAATATTCACAAGTGCCAGAGAAAAAATATGACAGCAGATGGAATTTCAGGTAGGTCTTTAAGGGAGACAGAAAGGAGCCTACGGTGGTCTAAAAGAATGCTGTGTCATGGTAGGAGAAACCAGACACCACAAGACTGATTTAGTAAAAAGAGACCTAAAAAAAGGGAAAGGCCACAGTTGGAATACAAAATGAGCAGCAGGGAAGATGACTTAAAAAGGTACATTCGAGCCTGATTTTGCACTATCCTGAATGCCTCTCCAAGAGTCTGTAACACTGTCTGCAGATAGCATTTTATCACTGAATGTTGAAAGAAAAACTGGCTTTAACAACTTATCTAAGAGATGGTACTGTACTTTTATTGTGAAAACTAAAGGAAAGCTTTTTCTCTTACATATTAATTTTAAAACTCAATTTAATAAGGAAAAAATATATCCTTGTATGTATAGACTGAAAAAGATTAAAACATACCAAAATGTTAAGCTATCTTATTATAGATAATTTGTTAATTTTTTAAAATCATATTAATATGCCAGGCAGTAAGATCGTGAGAAAACAGACATTCTGCAAATTATTAAAAAAGCTGAATGCCTATATGAACAGGTATTAAAAAAAATCAGTAGTAAATCCCAGCACTCAGGAGACAGAGGCAGGCAGATCTGTGTGAGTTCAAGTCCAGCCTGGTCTATAGAATGAATTCCAGGACAGCCAAGGCTACATAGAGAAACCTTATCTTAAAAAACAAAACAAAACAAATCAGTAATAAAGGATTTTGATTACTAACATAGAAGCTATAAGAGCATGACAGAGAATTCTACCTAATAATCTAGATATTAAGAAGACTGTCCAGAAATAATGACACCTTAAATGAACCTTGAAGAATCAGCAGCCAGTCTAACATTAAAGGTAGAAACACAGAAAGGACAGTCAAATTTTGCAAGGAAAAAGGAAGTATTTCAAAAATAAAGGAATACTTGAATATTTTTGTCTTCACGCTTATTTAATTTTCTTGTCAACAGAAGAAATATGAATTTATAAATACTCCTTTATCTAATTACCTGTTTGGAACTAAAAAAAACTAGTTGTAAATACCTTCCTCATTGTTTAAATGCAAAATTGTATGACTCAACATTATTCATCTTCATATACTACAAAAAAATATGAGTTTAAAACATTCCCCTTTAGCCATTAGACTAAACCACACATGATGGCAGAAGTTATCATCATATAAAATAAGAAGGTGACACCCTGACCAAATAAGATAGATGACAGACATCACAGCTGCTATGTCTGCTCTCTGAGGACAGGTCAAAAGTCAGAAGACAGCCGGGTGCTGGTGGTACACACCTTTAATCCAGCACTCGGGAGGCAGAGCAGGCAGGTCTCTGAGTTCCGGGACAGCCAGGGCTACACAGAGAAACCCTGCCTCGAAACCAAGAGAAGTTGGAGAGCAAGCTGAGGGGGTGGCACGAGAGAACACAGCAGCAAAACCTGAAACAAGAAGATACACACACACACACACACACACACACACACACACACACACGTAAGGCAAGTGTATGGGCCTGTCACTGACTTAACTGAGAAGCCCTCACAGGAGAGAATTTGACTTGTGTTTTCAAAGCTCACTCTGCCTGCTGGATTGAGTAGACCATAGGAGAACAAGAGCAGAGGAAGTGTCTGAGACATGGCCAGCTCCCAAGCAGTATCAGACCCTCTCCTGCCTCTGTGCCTCTACAAGCTCTTCAATGCTGCAAGTTACAAGGATTTGCTCTGCCCTTCATTAAGCTTTTAGAATCCAGTTGTCAACACAGGCAGAAAACCATATAAGGAAGCAATTTCCTCCTAGAGAGAAAGAGACTCAGTAGAACTTTAAAATTCCCAGCTAAGTGAATTTTTTAAGAATAGGAAATTTCATATGAAAATACTGTTCCTATCACATACCTAATAACATTAATTAACATTAGACTTAATTCTTGGGGAAATTGTCTTTTCTCTATTATTTCAGTTTGTAAAAAGCTAAGGACTCTTTAAAAATTTCTCATTGATTCCGTAAACTAAGAACATTTTCTGCAAACCATGAACACTTCCCAATTTAGGAATTTTAACTAGTTTACACAGCTTCATGCTTGCTGTCAAGATGTAGACCAAAGACATATGAAATGCAAAAGCTTGGCTCTGCTGTCCCCTAGTGGAATCACATCTTACTATCTAAATTAACTCAAAATTTTGAGAACTACAAACAAGGCGAAAATGACTGAATTGAAATACAGCTAAAATGACATTTCTCTCAGTACTCTAGAACAGAAAAAGGTACATATAAACTCCCATCTTCTATCCTAGCCTCCCTACTACCTACAAACAAAAGGCTTATCTGGTGTGTGCCTACTTTCTAATTACAAATCTTCTGTGTTTTCAACTGCAAATTTTTATTTAAAATAAAAGAAGTCAAGGCTTTTGAAAAACAAAACTGCAAGCCTTAAAGACAATTGCTTTTAAGTAGCAAAATGTACCATAGGACATATCACAAAAAAACGATCTTCACTCACTTGTCTCAAAAAGGACATCATTTTGTTAATTAAGTGAATTAGGGAAATTTTTCTTTGCTATAGATCCAAAGAATTTATTAAAAATCAAAGAATCCAGTAAAATAAATGCTGAGAGGCAATAAACACCTGAATCGCCCTTTATTTTTCCTTGTTAAAGCACATATTCTCCAACTTCAGCAATTTTTCTAACAAAATCACTTTTTTGTTTGTTTGTTTGTTTTTTGAGACAGGGTCTCTCTGTATAGTTTTGGTGTCTGTCCCAGATATCACTCTAGACCAGGCTGGCCTGCCTGGCTCTGCCTCCCAAGTGTTGGGATTAAAAGTGTGCACCACCACCACCACCACCACCACCACCACCACCACCACCACCACCACCACCCGGCCACAAAATCACTTTTTTATATTTATATATGAATGTTCGATTCCAAAAGCACTTTCTGGCAACCTGGTTTTAATTACAGCCTAACACAGGATTCTAATTAGTTTCAATTTTTTAATTTAGCCTTTATTCAACCCAATTATTCAGTCTCATGGCCCAGGAAGCTTTTTCATTATCTCTAAACCCATTAACAGCCATTTTAGACCACCAGAGAAAAAAAGTAAACAACATATGCTAACCTTTTCACTGACCATACATCTGAAATAGTCAATTTAGAATGTGTTGTTTATGTACGAAGGGTCAGACTTCTACTTTAAAAGTTAATGACTGTGTTAAAAAAACACATTAAAATAGACTTTAAAATAGTATTCTCAGAGAGAGAGAGAGAGAGAGAATAGTATTCTCTCTGACTCAGCATTTCAGTGCTGTCCTAAATCTTCAGCTCCACAACTATCCAGACCCAATTTAATGCTCACCATAGCATGTTCAACTACACTGTACCAACTTCTCCAAAACTGAAAACCTGGAACACTTACCTTTCTTGAACCATTTCTTGACATACTGAAATGCTCATTAATCTCACATAGTTTCAAAATACTGCTAAATATATCCTATGAAGGAATCAGTGTCCACTTTCCACATCACACACCTGTCACAGGTGAAAGGCCTGTAAGCCATCTTCTAGTCTAATATTTTTGCAAGATACCATATACATTACTAGCCAAAAGAACAACAAAAATGCAGATTGCGTGGGTGCATGTACCAAAATTTTACAAACTACATGTTTACTAAAGGTAATTAAGTCATCAGTGAAAAGGTTTTTATCACCAGCTTCCACTAAGACTTCTCAAAAGATCTCACTGTGAAAAGTAATCAAAATGTGAACCTAGAATAGTAGGGTACACCTTCTTAGGAAACTGAAAACAGGACTGGTGAGATAGTTTATGGGTAAATGCGCCTGCCACCAAAGCCTGGAAAACTGAGCTCAGTCCCTGGAACTCAAGTAAAAGCGGAAAAGGAAAACTGATTCCCAAAGTCGTCCTCTGACCTCCAGGCATGGCATGTGTACTCACATATACATCAATCGCTTACACACTTGCACACACAATAATAGTAATTAACTATAATAAAAAATAATAGCAATTAACACAACAGTTTTGTGTCCCATTCTTCTTAATTCTCAAGAGAAAACAAATTTTAGAGGCTAGTCTATCTCACTGCAATGATATCTTCTACAGAACTCAGTCTCGACTCTTACCTCTTGTTTAAAATATATCATTAATTCCAATTCAGAGACTTCTTTTGTACCTTCTATCGTATCAACGTACTTTAAAATATGCTTGCCATTATACTACTGTCGTCTTCTTTTGTTCTTAAAAGAAACACATCTGAGTATATTTTTATTACAGTCATGTTGGATGGTGACCCATGGTGTAAATTCAAATCAATCAGAAAACACTTAGTCACTCTTAACAGTCTATGAAAATTAGGAAACAAGAAAGGAGACATTCTACTTATTAGGCTGTAGGAAACCATAAAAAACTTCTTAGTTCAGCTGAAAAAAAAAAGTCTCTACATACAAAAATATCTATTATTTTCTTCAAAGTTAGCTAAAAACAATGTGAAGGAAGGGAGGAAAGGAAGGGAAAGTCTGCAAAGAAGGAAGGATGGGAGGAAGGGAAGGGAGAGTAAGAAAGAGGAGAGAGACTCGGAGAGAGGAAGGAAGAGGGGAAGGAGTGGGCACAGACCAGGTGAAAAGATGAAGCTGGTTAGGGAAACAGTCTCTGGCCCTTATACCCGAGGATCCTCTCACCCCTGGGAAAGCCTTGAAATCAGAAGCAGGTGCTGGTCCAGTGAGATCAACACCAAAATCCATCGAAATACCAAATTACACCGTTTTGATGGCAAGGAAAACAGTAAGAAAATATACACCAAAGAAACAGTCCACCTACAGCTAATCATATTTAACATGACTTTATTATAATTAATATTTATGCTATTTACAATCCCTAACCATAATAAATACCATATTACAACAATTTTACTGGAAGGTTATTCATCTGTTTTCCATTTTTTTGTTGTTCTCTATATGTTGAATGTGCATGTTTCATGTGAGTGTGTAATGTAAAGGCCAGAGACTGCTGTTAGTGTCTTCCCCACCTGCTCTCCATCTCATTCTTGTGACCATCTCTCACTGAACCTGGAACTCATCTACTCAGCTAGACTAGCTGACCAATGAGTTCCACGGATCTACCTGTGGAACTACCAGCAGCCCTGGGAATACAGATGCATGTCACTTTCCAAGTGTTTGTACATGGGTACCAGTGACTCAAACTCAGGTCCTCATACACGCATGGCAAGCACTACAGACCTCACAGATGCTAGGACAAGAAGTCTTCCACTGAACTATATTGTCAGTCCTCTTTTAACTTCTTTCTAAAGCAAGGTCTAAATCGCCTAGCTTGCCTTAAGCTTACTCTGAAGCCCAGGCAAGCCTTGAACTTTAAGACCCATCTGCCTCAGCCTTCCAATCTCAGCTGAGAGCCACCACATCCAGATTTAATCTCTCTATTTTCTTAAGATCAATTTCTGGACCAAGAAGTATTAAGACAAAAAGAAGTACTCTAAGGCTTTTAAGAAGCATTACCAAATGAGACCCAGAAAGAGGTTAGCCATTTATAATTCTACAAGTTTACTGTGATCTCAACAGTACTAACATATTACATTATCCTTTTGATTCATTTAGATCCATTTGTAATTTAGCTCAAAATAACTGAGACTTCGTTTTATGTTCCAGACATTTTCCCCACAGCTCTTTAGCCAGCATAAGGTGCTTCAACTTGGAATATTAAAAAGAGAGAGAGAGAGAGAGAGAGAGAGAAACAAACAAATGAAAAACGTCAATGGGAGGGGCCTTTAAATCTTAATCAGAAAAGGAAATCTGTGACTCCTACCAACCCTATCCCTTACTAAACCCTATACCACAGAAAGTAAGAGTGCGACCTAGACTAGAGAAGTCAGACTGTGTGGTTCAAATCTATGCTCTTTGTATCTTCAAACATATTGTATTACTGCTTAAACACTTGATTTCTTCATCTGAAAACAGAGAAGTCATGAAGATTCAATGAGATAATGTTCAGTGAGCAGTTCTTAGAAAAGTTTAGAAGGGTAAATTAAAACAAAACACTAAAACTTCATGGACTGTTCTCAGACTGTCAACAGCCTTCAGGCTATAATTTTTTTTAATTTGTTTGCTTATTTTGCATGCATGTGTGAGAAAGCGAGCAAGAATGCCAGTCTTTGTAGAGGTCAGAAGACAACATTTTGGAGGTGGTTCTCATCTTCCCCCTGGTAAGGAAGAGGCTCTCGTTTCTGCTGACGCATTGTTACTCCAGGCTAGTTGGTTTGCAAGCATCTGAACAAACCAGCTAGCCATCTTCCCATAGGAATACAGAGGTGAGGACCCAGGGATCAAACTCAGGTTGTTAGGCTTCCATGGCAATCACTTTTATCCACTGAGCCATCTCCCTAGTCCTATCAGAAAGTTATTGACTCACAACAAAACACTAGCACTCACATACCTAATTGTTCCATTCTTTGTTTATCCACAGCTGGAGCAGAAGCAAGCTTTGTTATGAAACAGTACAAAAGCAAAGAAATGGGCCAGCACACCTACCTGGCAGTTCTACCAGCTCTGTGAATATACGTGTTAGCATCCTCTGGACAATCAAACTGAAGAACCCAATTCACAGCTGGAAAATCTACACAGAAGAAATAAGAAGGGAAAAAAAATTGTTTTCAATATCTAGCCTGCTGTACTAGAGTTATTTTACAGTATTGTGTGCCAAGATTTCCTATCACATCTCACTAACAAAACTTTATTAAAAATAAAATCGGTTGTATTAACCAAGAAATTATAAACATTTCTCTACTCTGACAAAGTGAACTAAAATTACATAACTTCTTTCTGAAACAGAAGAGATAGTGCTTTGTGACGACAATGAGGTGCCCTGATGTTTAATGACCTAAAGCATCACTCTATATTATAGGGTCCCAGTAAACTGGTTTCTGGGACTGAGGACATGGTTTAATTTGGCAAAGTACCTGTCACTCAAACATGAGGATCTTAATTTGGATTCCCATTACTCGTATTAATAAAAATGTTTTAATTCAGGAATAGAAGCCCTTTCCTCTTAACTCCAGCACCAGGGAGGCAGGGGTTAGAAGATATTTGCTGGCTAGCTGTTTTAACAGATTCTGTGAACTACAAATTCAGTGAGCTACTATATATCAAAAATAAGGTGGAAAGCATAGAAGACATTAGACATCGCCTCTAGCCTCCACACTCTGCACACACATGAACATATACATGGACACACAGACACAAAAAATAATAAAAATAAGTAAGATTTTAAAATTTTTAAATATTTTTTTAATTCACATAAAGCTTTACTTTTCTGGCTAGTACTACCTCCTAATAAACTGATAAGCAATTATACACCCTATATTTCTGAATACTGCAAGTTTTATTTCATTTCCAAAGAAGCCTGTTCTCAATTTCTCAGAACGAACTATACTCACTTATAGGGTTTGCTACAAGGATTTCTAATGATAACAAGAAAATTTATTTTTGCCTTACATTTTTTTCAGTTTTTTGAGACAATATTTCTCTGTGTAGCCCTGCCTTCCTGGAACTCACTCTGTAGACCAGGCTGGCCTCAAACTTAAAGATCAGTCTACTTCTGCCTCCCAAGTGCTGGGATTAACGGCATAGACAACCAGCACCTGGCATGATAAGTTTTTTTTTTTAACAAAAAAAAAAAAAAAGAAAGAAAGAAAAAAATCACTCTAAGAGGGCCAAAATGACAAAGACAATCACTTTAAAATAATACTTCTCAGCTGTGAGTGGTTATACACACCTTCAATCCCAGCACTTGGGATTTCTGTGATTTGAGGCCAATCTAGTCTACAAAGCTAGTTCTAGACCAGCTAGAACTACAGAGTGAGACCCTATCAAAAAAGAAAGTAACTGCTGAAGTACGGTAGTGTGTTGACCTACCGTGTATGTATGCTTGTGACAGACCATAATTAATTACACAGTAAGTGGCTGAGGAATTCAGGTTACTAGCTCTCTGTCACCTCTACCTCACCCTACCCCACAAAGTTACAAGGTGCATATCACCACAGTACCTTTTTAAAATAAAATTAAATATGTTAAATACAGTGTCATTAAAAATCAGAAGGACTGATCAAAAAATGGATTTCACTGATTTTTCTTGTGAAATTTCAGTTTTAAACTTTGAATCCTTTCATCTTCCTTTGATGACTACGGAGGCTCTTCAGGATTATGATTTAATTATCAGGAAACATAGCAAAGCTCACAAGAGATGCAAATACTACACAAAGTTTCACTGTCATCTGTCATGTTTATCAACTTACCAATTTACTAATGTCTCTCACAAGATCTGAGACTCAGAGTTGCAGAAAAACACCCTACAAGTAAATATATTTGCCACGACCACAGAAATGGCACTCCAGCTAGTTTGCTTACCCAATCCCCTGGCTGCAATGTCAGTAGCAAACAGCACCGCAGCCCTCTTTCGGACAAACTCGTTGTAGACCTCCATTCTTCTCATCTGCTGTTGCCGGCCGTGGAGAGCAAGAATAGAGATGCCCGGGCGCAGCCGGCAGAACACCCTGTACAGGTACTGAACCTGGGCACAAGCAGAAGGGTAAGTATGGTCCTCTGAACGGAGTACAAATTTCACCAACTGTCAGTTTTTTAGAAGAAACATAATCGAGAATTAAAGTCTTGAAACATTTTTGCTCACATATTTTCTAAAAGAATTTTAATTTCCAAAAATTTAAAAAATCTCAACTACTAAAAATATAATTTGAAAAAAAAGAAAAAACTGTTCTTAGATTTTTAAGTCACCCAAATTCTTTCCAGTTTTGAATAGCTGTAAGAATATAACTTCTATAAAACTGTATTTTTAATTAAACAGTTTTATCATATACATATCCGGGAGATTCTAAATAGTAAAGCTATGGGAAACACGTGAAGAACTCTTAACAGAAGTAAGCTTTGTCCCCTTCCCTCCTGAAACTTTCCTTTCTATCTCCTGACCTCACAGAACTGCAGCTTAGAACTAAGCTTGAAAGTCTTTTATTACTCACATTGTAATTCATAAATTTCTACAACAAAATGTCCTCAAGTTGTACTTTTATTTCCTATAGCAACAGGCTGTACTAGCCTTCTCCTCTGACTGAGCACTTAGCTGACCTCCTTCCTGAAAACATAGGACTTAATAACTTAGACATAAACAAAATTTTGTTATAAATATATTTCAGTGTATAGGCCTAAAGGAGTTAACTATTGTTTTAGTTTTATTTCTTTACTAGGTACTTACTACTAACTGGATACTGTTAGACTGCAGCAGAATTCAACATTATTTCTAACACATATTAAGAAAATTTCTTCACATAAATTAAAAAGAAAATGCACCCAAAGGAAACAACTTTTTGAACTATAAAAATGCCAAAACCACAATAAAAGATGACTATAATGCAAAAACCCCTGAAATGTACAACTTGTTACTAATCATAAGTGTTTTCACTTTACCAACAGCAAAACTCTATATTAGAACACAGGTCTGCCCCTAAACACATAAACTGCATTACTTCTAAAGGGAATTATGTGTCACCTTCCTTTCTGGACGAACCACTGCTGTTTTATTATTACTTCTATGTTCTTTAATACTCTAGAACCAGGGAAGCTCTGATTCTAACACATTATACCAGTAATATCAGGAATAATGGACTCATGCCCTTTTATTGTAAAGATACACAAAGGGGCAACAATGAAAAGGGAGATGGTAAAGGCGAATCTGCAGGCCACAGATGCACTGAGGCAAGTTAGTTTTAAGAAAAACACATACAGATATTCAATTAAATTACTTCAAGAAAACTTTCTACAATCTGACTCTCTTAAATGAAGAATGGGCTTCGATTCCTGTTCTTTAACAGGCCAGCTGAAGTGGAAGGTAAGTGTGGCCTAAAACCTTATGGAGTCTAAGATTGGACTTCTCTAACGAAAAGGCATTAGAGGATTTTAGGCAAATCAGTAACACATTCTAGTGGCCACTTCCCAAGGACTTCTGGCTAACGTAGAGAATCTAAAAAAATGGGGAGAGCAAATAGGAGGCAAACAGAAAGTTAAGCATGGTCCAAACTGTACTGGAGCATGGGAGATGACAAGAAGGTATAAAGCTAACGAATTACCAATAACATCACTATGGATGAAAAGACAGGAATTAAGGATTACAAAAATAGAGAAAAGTTGGGGGAAGCATATCTGGGAACAGCAACTCTTACATTGTTATTTGAGAGGTTTCTACATACAAGTGGATAGATAGTCTCAGCAGGGGAGCTCAGTAAAGAAATCGGGACTTGAGATGTAGATTCTGCAGTTCACAGCATACAGACTGCATTCACACCATGAAAGTCATAAAGCATACTAAGAAAAGGGGGCAGAAAAGAGATCAGATGTACTCAAAATCCCAGCAAACAGAGGAAAAACCCAGCAAAGGTAGTTAAAATAGATCAAGCAACAGGGTAGAAGAAAGACAGGTTAATAATGAGTATACAGTCAAAATTTTAAGAGAGAGGAAATGCTTCTGCAAGGACAAGTAAGATGAAAACTGAGAACTGAGCACAAACTGGAAAGTTGTATCCTTTAAGAGCTGACTGAATAGAGGGCTAAGAACAGAACAGAAGGTAAAGAAGTCGATTCAACTAGTAGAAATAAGTCTTTAGGAGGCATTGCTGTGAAGTACAGAAAAAGGCAGGAACATTGGGTTTGCTTTTAATTCTTAGTATAGAAAATTAGCAACAAAAGGTAGGGAGAAAAATGGGCAAGACAAAGGGACATTTGTGCAGAAGACAGCCTAGAACACACAGGGTTGGTCACTGGGATAGTGAATCTTGATTAGCAACTTGATTAGATGGAGAAGATTAATAAAGCACACACACATACCCCATACAGCTATGAGGGCTTTTCCAGACAGGACTACCCAAGAGGAGGGAACTAAACGTGGAGGGGCATCTGGAGCAGGCCTTCTTTCTCCACTCCCTGGCCACCATGACACGAGCTGCTCTGCTCAGTCATGCACACCCCCAGGACAAACTGAGACCTCTGACAGCACGGTCTAAATTAATTCTTCCCTAAAGGCAATTCTATGAGGCATTCTGTCCTGTGGTAAAGTCTGACTGATACACTGACGGGCAAGCACAGACAATTAACTACTATGGTGAGAAGAAAGGCAGAGTAAGAATAAAAACAACTCTGTATATTATTTCTTATTCTCTAGTACCAAACCCAACTCTTCCCTAGGAGGTATAAAACTCTGAAATATGTCCTAAGAATACCTGAAATCATTCTTTACACAGAAAAATTAAAGGCTTCATGGCACAGCCATATCTGAAAGAATGGCAGAAGTCATAAAGCCAGCACAGCTGCTTGACAAAGATCCAGCAAAGCTGAGCCACATGATGGCTGCCATGCCTCCTTTGGCTTTCATCTAAACCCGTTACATACTTGGGCAGTTTTAATATCTGTACAATTTGGGGATGTTGGATTGATGGAAAATTCCTTATGAGTCATTTCTCCCAGGAATGCTGCTTCTAAGCTTATCCAGGAAAGTCCTGAACATACTATCCCCCCACCCCACCCCACTTTGAGAAACATATCCTTATCTACTTGAAGGTCTTCCTTACGCCTTGGAGGTTGTGACACATAAAGAAGCCAGAGGTCTCTTTATGAGGCTATGAGACATTCATGAAACACCTGTCCCCTACTTACACTGGAACAAGATATTCAAAACAAAGTAAACTTTAAAAGGTCAACAAGATTCAGTGGGCTAGAGGAATTGTCCACAGTTCAGATTACAAGCCTCTTCCCATTGTACACTCAGACAATTATGTGGCATGCAACTCTGCCCTACATAGAGACATATCGATGAGCAAAGTATGGAGTGGAAAGATGATGAAAGTATGAGATGTTAGGACCTCCCTCTCTTAGAAGTTAGCTCATGTAGAGCCACTATAATGTCATATGACCAAGGAACAACAGAATGCCAGGATTAGACATATAGGCAAATTCTATAAAGATATAAATGTGAACATTGATTGTATTATGCCAGAATTTGAATAACTGCAGCAGCTTTAGCCTGAGGATTTTTCCTGGGCACTCTGACCATTAAGAGTTAATAATACACTGCTTGAGACATGGCAAAATGCCCAGGGTGGTTGAAGATTTTGTTTTAGTCTTGTGTCCTTGAAGCAACCAAAGCAAACAGCTTGAGCACAGACTGTCATATGCCTCTAGATTCTCAAAAATTGGGTCATGGGGGTTAATGAGTAAGAATGATAACACTGTTTATTAATGATATCAAAACTTGAGGGAAAATGATTGGAAATGATAACTCTGTTCTGTCATAGTTTATTAGTGATGACTAAAAGATGGGCAAAAGGAAGTGAAACAAATGTCCAAAACCAAAAATGATATGATCTATGTTTTGGAACATCATGAATGTATCCCTGCTAACTAAATTCTGTATAAATAAACACTCTGGCTGCTAGTCAGCCAGGCTACAAGATTCTCCCGACCACCATGGCCTGGCTCACTTCCTACTTCCTCCGACTCCTTAGCCCCTCTGCAGGACCCATCCACCGCCAGGGATGGCTCCCGGCAGCTTCAGTAGACAACAGAAACAGACCTCTTCTTTTCCCACAAGTTAGAGAGAAACTCACCTACATATTTAGCATGCTAAGCTACTACATCAGCAATAAACCTAGAGTTTATTATATGTCATCATCAGGAATCTTAAATATACAGAGAAAGTAGTATATAAATCAACCATGAGCTCTTCTTAAGGGAGAACAAATATACTTCTCTGAATCCCTTACTCCTAGTCCAAGGCTGATTTTCATCAATTATTTATTAACTAAATAAGGACATTGACAAAATATTGCAGAAAGTTTTTTTTTTTTTTTTTAAGGACAACTGATCCTAAAAGGATCCTAAAAAGGACTTTCAGGTATAACAATTCAAATTTGCCTTAAAAAGCACCAACTATTTACCCAGAGGCAGGGTAAAGGTATGTAGGGTAAACATTGCAAAAAGAGATGACCATGAACAAAGATTTGAGGCACAGATAAAAAGGAATATTCAGTTCCATATTCTTGGAGGGAAAAAGAATTGTCACATTATAAAAGCCTCATCTTAGTCTAGCTAAGTTCCTTCTACTTTTGATGGAGACTACTGTGTTCCCAGTATCATTAACATCTAAAGCAGTACTGAATAGAAGATGGCAAAATGCCTGCCTTCAATGGGCTTAAGGTCTCATTCATGATTTCTTTTCCAACAAAAGCACAGGATTAAGCCAGGCAGTAGTGGCACACGCCTTTAATCCCAGCACTTGAGCACCTGGAAGGCAGAGGCGGGCAGGTCTTTGAATTCGAGGACAGCCTGGTCTACAGAGCGAGTTCCAGGACAGGCTCCAAAGCTATACAGAGAAACCTTGGGGGGGGGGGGGTGGACGAACAGGATCATCAATTTTTACAGAACTCTGTCTCATTTGTCTAACTGAAATATGACAGCTCAAGGACAGTGATCCAACACAAACACATTCAAAAGGAAAAATTAAGGAGTCAATACCTCTTTGCAACTGGAGAAGAACACAATACTCTTCTTCTTTAGGTGGCTTCTCAAAAAGGAAAACAGCACACTGATTTTTTGGTGCAGCTCACAAACTATATAGTTCTGTTCTAATGTAGCAGGGGTGCTTGTAAAATCAAGAAAAACAAATTATTTTAACAATGTCATATTGCTGCTTTGAAATCAACACTAAAAAAAAAGAAATTTACCAGTGGTCCATTCTCCCAATTTCTACCGCACAAACACTTTTTTCTCTATTGTTCCTATAAAAGAAACTCACCATGGCTAAATACATCAAAATCTTCTACAGGTTGTATGAAAATATATACACACAGCGGTATAACATCAAGAGTCAACTACAAGACGGGCAATGGTGGCGCACACCTTTAATCCCAGCACTTGGGAGGCAGAGCCAGGTGGATCTTTGTGAGTTCGAGGCCAGCGTGGTCTACAGAGCAAGATCCAGGAAAGGTACAAAGCTACACAGAGAAACCCTGTCTCAGAAAAAAAAAAAAAAAAAAAAAAAGAGTCAACCACAAAAAGAAGGTAAAGACCACCATCTGTGACAAGCAGCACAGGAAAACTTTGATGGGCTGATGGCTAATGTCTACATCTTTTATTGGGTTAGGGACTAGAGAAATAAAAACATTCATCTAAGCAATTCAGACTTAATACCTGCATATTTCATGGTAAACTTGACAAAAAAGAGAATATATCAATATTGAACTCACATTAGTGATCATGTATGCTGAAGCACTGACAGGCATCCAACATTAAAATAGGTTAATACACAAAAGTATGAAGAAATGGCTAGTAAACAGATAATCGTTGGTACAGAGTAAGTACATATATAGCAGGTATAAAGAATATACTGTAGACATGAAAGTAGAAGGGGGACTTATTAAGAAGCAGAGGTTCAATGGGGGAGAAGGGAAGAAGAGAGAGTAATGGAAATGTAATGACTGCATATTATATTCATATATGTATGTATATGTGTGAAATTATGAATAAACAAAATTTTTAAGGAATGTACTGTAAACATCTCAATTTGTTACATATTTGAAAATTCATAATAATGTCTGAAAAGTATATATAGAGTTACTATTGGAAAAACTCTTATAATTTTTTTTCCAAATTAATGTGGAGTATAAAAAGATATGTGGCATTATTTAAAACCAAAAAAATTAGCCGGGCGGTGGCGGCGCACGCCTGTAATCCCAGCACTCGGGAGGCAGAGGCAGGTGGATCTCTGTGAGTTCAAGGCCAGCCTGGTCTACAGAGCTAGTCCAGGATGAGCTCCAAAGCTACAGAGAAACCCTGTCTCGAAAAACCCAAATAAATAAATAAATAAATAAATAAATAAATAAATAAATAAATAAATAAATAAATAAATAAATAAGAAATCAACCCAAACATCCATTACTAAGGAACTTGTGGAATGAACTATTAAGATACCCACACCACAAGGTATTCTGCAACTATAAAAAGAATGTAATATATCTTCATGTGTCACTGTGGAGTGACCTCTGGAATCTATCATTAAGTAAAGAAGCAAGCAACAGAATAGGAGAGTCGGATACTGTGAGACTGGTGATAAACACACATATGCATATGCTTGCATTACCAAGCGTAGACACATTGTTTTAAGGAAAAGGGGCAGATAATCCAAAAACTAAAAGTCAAATGCTTTCAGATACCAAAAGAAACAATAAAATAGAAATTACTGAAATTTAAATTTTCTAATTCAAGATAAACTCTTATGTTGAGAGAAGGAAAAGAAAAGCCAAAGTATGTAAGAAAATATCTGCAAACTAAACATTCAATAAAGAACTGTTCTCAGCCGGGCGGTGGTGGTGCACGCCTTTAATCCCAGCACTCGGGAGGCAGAGGCAGGCGGATTTCTGTGAGTTCGAGGCCAGCCTGGGCTACCAAGTGAGTTCTAGGAAAGGCGCAAAGCTATGCAGAAAAACCCTGTCTCGAGGAAAAAAAAAAAACACAAAACACAAATCTCCAATTTAGGAGAAAAAAATAAATAAAGCTCTCAACAGTCACCTGCCCAAAGGCAATGTTCAGATCACAAATGAACATAAAAGATGTTGCACAACAAATAAAGCATGTAAGATGCCCCTCGTTTACTGCTTATGAGGAAAATTCAAATTTAAAACAAGATACCACTATATACTTAAGAGCCTCCAATACCAGATTTTGAGAAATGATACAACACTTTTGAAGATAGCTTTCTTCCCAAACCATTCTTGTCACCTAGTCTAGCAATCATACTCTTTGGCATTTACCCAAAAGAACTGAAAATGCAGTCCACACAAAAAACCTGCACCCAGATGTTTAACAATTTTATTCCCAACCACCACAACTTAGAAGCAATCAAGATGCTCTATAATAAGTAAATGGATAAAATGTGTTATACTGAGAAAATAAAGTAATTTCGACAGTAAAAAGTTGTCAGGACTGGGGTTTAGCTCAGTGGAAGAACACCTGCAGGGCACACACAAGGCCCTGGGTTCAATCCTCAGCAATACAAATTCTAAAACCTTCAGACACTGAAGAACCAAAACACCCCCACTTCAAGCAAGCCACTCACCCCAGCTTGAAATAGGCCTAAGTTTCGAAATTCTCAGAGCTGCTGGCATAGGTCCCAGGAACTCAAAAGTACAAAGTCAAGATGTTTGACGGACTATCTGGTATCAACTGATTAACCACAGAATGCCCCAATGCTGGAGACAGTCTATAAAGTTTGACAAACAACTGGTCAAAACTGCAAAGTAAGATAACACAGAAATTCTGGAAAGACCCTAAAACTTGAGTCAATCAGAACTATACCCGTATTAGCACCCCTAACTGATGTAACCTTGTGATTTTTGCCTTTAAAAACCAAGCTTACAGAGAGGCTGGCACTTCCTCTAGCCTCAGCTGCACAGGGTGCTCGACTAGGTCCCTGCTGCGCTGCTTGAATTGCTCCAATAATGCTTGCTTTTGCATTTCAGTGAGTTCGTGTCTCTGGTGGTCTCTTTGGGGGTCTTGCACCCAGGGCACAACAGACACCACTGAAAAAGTCCAAACGGTCTACTGAACAATGTGTTTCCTAAAGCTATCTTGTCAGAGAAAAAATAATCGTGCTTACTTAGGACTAAAATGATAAATATTTTACAAGAGATACCTCAGGATTTGAGGATGGCTCAAGGACTATAAGATTCACATTCACAGTATATGAATGAGAGCTTGAGTTCAAATCCCCAGGACCCACATAACCAGCAGAGCATCTATAACCCTAGTGCTCCTACCACAAGATGAAAAGCAGAGACAGAGAGTCCCTAGAAGACTGCAGGTCAAATAGCCTGGTATATGCACTGAAAAATAACAAAAGGACTTTGTTTCAAACAAGGTACAACCAAGACTGTCCTCTGACCTCCACATGCACACCATGGCAACCATGCACCTACAAACACACACATACATACACAAAGGTGTGCACATGCATATATACAGATAAAGAGAGGAAAATACTTAGAGCCATAATGAGCTGTAACTATGAATATTTACTAGCATTCTGTTGGGAGCACAAAGTTCCTTGCACCCACAGATCATCAGGGAAACCAGGAATGTTAATCATGCAGGACTGTCTCTTCAAAGGAGTAGATGAATACTTGTTTTCCACCCATAAGGCTGGGAATGGATGTTGTTAATGAACTGGTGATCTTTGCTATCTGTAGAATCAGACCTCACCCAAATCCCCCAGAGTGTTTATCTAGACTCACACCCACCAGACCTTTATCTTTAGCTTTGTTTCTCAGTCAACAGAACCCAATAGGACCCACCCTTAAGGGAGATGTCACTGTACCTGACCTCTGCACTATCTCAATCAGAGACTACACCAGATCCTAGGCCCCTAAGCTACAGAGCCCAGCTCCATAGTCACGTGTACTTGGAGTTTCAATGTAATCATGCTTCCTTGTGCTCTAGGGATTGTGTTACACCAGGAAGTTTTCCCCAAATTGTACCATGTTTAAATACACTCACAATAAACTGCCTGGTGTCAGGTTCTCTAGGAATCCATCAGCACCAATTAAGTTGGGCTGAATAAAATTTTTCTTCTTGCCTCTTGCAGTTCATTTCCCTGCCATCTGTGGCACTTGCAGGGATGAGACACAGACACAGACACAGACACAGACACAGACACACAGACACACACACACACACACACACACACACACACACACACACACACAAAGGACTCCTCTCATTCCTAGATTTAAACAATATTCCTAACAAATCTACATAACATTTTGTTTAAAAAAAAAATTTAAACTTTGTTGTAAATTCCACTCTCTAAGCAATGTAACGTAGAAAGCACAGATATATACAACTAGTCTACTAATAGTAAGCTATGACTCTCCCTTGGGAAGCCCAGATCCCTATCTGAGTATTCCTTAGGATTACACTAGACACCTCACTATTAACCCATGTGCTTAGGAGCTACATTAAAAGTACTTTTTAAAAACCCTGTGTCACACTGACTTATCCTGAAACTCCTTCCAGTGATCCCCAAATGGAGTTTCCTAATAGGTAAGAGAACTATTTTGACTGATGTCAGTGACAGTGAGGAGTCATGTCTCTGTCCCTGTCACCTACGCCAAGATACACCTCAGAAAATCCCATGTGACCTCGTTTAATAAATCCTGTAGCAAACCTTCGAAGACAACAACTTCAAAAATCACCAAAATCCTATACAAAGACACTGAAGTGCTACACTCCTTTGAGAAGCCCACAAACATACTTTAATGTCTTGTCTTTCTGGGGTGCCTCTTTCTCTTAACCTCATACTGAAGATCTTTATTATAATCTTTTTTATTTTTTTTTAAAGATTTCTTTATTATGTTTACAGTGTTCTGTTTGCATGTATCCCTGCAGGCCAGAAGAGGGAGCCAGATCTCATTACAGATGGCTGTGGGCCACCATATAAATGCTGGGAATTGAACTCAGGACCTCTGGAAGAACAGCCAGTGTTCTTAGCCTCTAAGCCATCTCTCCAGCCCTATAATCTATTTTAATAAACTGTTTCATAATATCTAGTACTGAAATTATTTTCTGCATAAAAGTCAAGAATTCTGGGTTTGCCTAAGTGGACATCTCTAATAAAGCTCAGATCACTATCAACAACACTGTGGAGCAGTGATCCACATCTACCTCTGCAGACAACTTGCCCAATGTATTTAGCCCTAGGATGGAATCCCATGACAGAAATCATACCTCATGTGCAGCCAAAAAGCAAAAGGAAAGGGAAGAGACATAGGGTTTCCACATATCCTTCAACATCAAGCCCTTAATGACTTCCAACTATACTGCACCCTAAAGTTTTCCAAAACCTCCCAATAATACTACTGGAGAGGGCTCAAGCCTTCAATATATGAACCTCTGTAAAACATTCCATATCTAACAACAGTCCTAACATAAACTATATACTTGGGGTAATAAGGTTACAACAGGGTATCTACATCAATGTAGCAAAGGTTCAACTTTATTAGGAATGTTGGTACTAGAAGGGACTAAGTGGCAGAAAGAGGCATATAGAAATTCTCAGTACCTTCCTCTCAAACTTACTGTGATTCTGTAACTGCCCTAAAAGATCCCTTTAAACAGACAGCAATGTAGCTCAGCAAGCATAGTGCTTACCTAGCATAGCTGAGGTCTTAAATTCCATACCCAGTGCCAAACACAACCCTGTATGGTGGAACAGGCATGTACTCCCCACATTCAAGAGGCAGAGCCTCTTTGAGATCAGTCTGATATACATAAGACCCTGGCTCAAAGCAAACAAAAGTATTTAAAATTAAAGCAAATAGGCCATAGCCACAAAGGAATGTGTTAACAGAGCAAAATAAAAAGAAATAAGTTGATATTCAACAACACAGAAACTATTTCGAAGTACTTTGTTACAATGCCTAACAAAAAAAGAAATGCAAAGGAACCTAAGACTTTTCTAAGTAACCAGTGTTGCTAATGTTGGCAATACCCTTAGACTATTGTAGATTTGATGACTAATTAAGTATAAGTCTGTAGAAAAGAAGGTACTTGGTACAAAGAACATACTTTTTTAAAAAACAGAGCTAAGTACAAAGCTCTCAACCTTAACCTTGATTTCTAAGTAAGAAGCAATGCACTTACTCTTAAAAAGCTTATATGCTGAAAAACCCCTACACACAAAACCCATCCTACCAGCACTTAGATTCTGACATTTAAATTACATATCCTGCTAAAAGGATTTTATGAGAGCCAGAAAAATGTAAGATGAACCTAGAACACTGTAAAGCAATGAGTCTAAGGACCAAGGGTAGACATGTCACACCAACTCAGGAAACAACCTGAACATCATATTCTAAGACAAGCACGAGACAACTCCAGAGAAAATATTAAATAAAATAATTTCTGTTACATGAAAAATGTAAAAATAGTTTAAATCTATATACTAAAAATCATTAATTTATCAGAGGTATCATTAATCATCAAATCTGAGTCTTAGTACAAAAGAAAAAAAAAACTGGTCACAGTATCAAGTAAGCTACCAACTCAACCTAAAAGCTGATAGAGAGAATAAAGCACATATTCATTAGTCTAACTTTCCTCTAAGAACTGTTCCCTAGCCTAACACAGTTTACACAGGACAGCTGATGGATATAAAATAATTCCAGCCAAGAAATGATACAGACAGAATTACATAATGTTACAAATCCTAATGAAATAATGGAGCAAGGCAGTAATCATCCGTTGCCAAAATTATAAAGTTATAATATACTTTATATACTTTATTGGTTCCTACCATAAAGTAGCTGACTGCATGAGTTTAACCTTTCGACCCAGAACTCTAGCTAGATTTAATACAAAACAAAAACTTTTTTAAAAAGACTGAAGGTACCTGAAAAGCAACAAAGGCAGTCAAGATTTGATCTACTAAAGGAAAAAACAAGTATGAGGCAGGCCACATATGAACTTCATTTTCCACCCAAATCATCTACTCTCAAGACAAGTGACATACAAAACCCCAAGATCAACATTTTAGCCCCAAGATCTCCAAAGAAGAAAAACTGTAACTAAACCTTTCAATTTACCCTAAAGGGGTAAGCCAGTTCCTAAACTGAGTGTACACAGGAAAAATGTGTGATACTGACAAGCAAAAAGCTTCTGTAGGAAGCTATAGAAATGAGCAAAGGCCGGGCGGTGGTGGCGCACGCCTTTAATTCCAGCACTCGGGAGGCAGAGCCAGGCAGAGCCAGGCAGAACTCTTTGAGTTCGAGGCCAGCCTGGGCTACCAAGTGAGTCCCAGGAAAGGCGCAAAGCTACACAGAGAAACCCTGTCTCGAAAAACAAAAAAAATAATAATATTATTAATTAATTAATTTTTTTTAAAAAAGAAATGAGCAAAGATAATGGCAGTCTCACATTATAGCTTGAGAGCATGTCACCAAGGGCCGACAGTATAGCTCAGTACTATACCACCTGCCTACCATGCACAAGGTGGTAGGGTGACATAGTAAAAGGATAGCGAAGGATTAACTAGTAAAACAGTAACAAAAGAAAGTTTGAATAACCCAAATAACTAGTACCAAGGTAGATATTAAGGTCAAAATTTAGTAAAGATGATATATTTTTAAGGATTAATGTCTAATATTAATACAAAATACAATACTACAATACTAATTCTGTATGTACACAATAGCTCAACAACATTATCTAAAATTTGAAATCTTTCCTACTTCTCTACATAATTTAACCTATAGTCACTGAAAAACATGACTAATTTGCTATGGCACAACAACAGCTATTTCCCTGAAAACCACTATAAGCATCATTTATCCATATATAGTAATATAAAGAAAACACCAGTGTACTTTTTATAAATACATTCTGATGTTCATCTTTAAGAAAACATAAACTTAATTCTTGGGTCTTTCATACAATTTGAGACGATCATTTACATACAATTGTTTTTAGAGTTTAGGTCTCAGTCTGGGTTTGCAACTAAAGACTAAACCCTAGAGTCTCATGAATGTTAGGGACAAAATCTATCACTGATTTATATGCTGTGCCTCTTTTAACTTTTTATTTTAAGGCAGAGATTCACTAAGTGGCTATGGTAGGCCTTCAATTTGTGATCCTCCTGCCTCAGCCTCCCAAATAACTGGACTTACAGAGCTGCACCAGTAATCCAGGCAAGACAGTCTTGTTTATCTTTCTTAAACTGTTAACCACAGAAATGCTATTAAAGAAGAAAAGTCTATAAAAACATTACACAAAAGACCCAGCAGCACCTGCTTTCATTTAGTGCTTCAGAATCTTGGATCAGAATCCTACAGTCATTACTGTAAAGGCACAACTGAGTAAGTTACATATTGATACATCTGCCTTAAGTCACAGCTTTACAAATGGCAAAACTATGTTTCAAAACTCATTTGTTATATGAAATGAAAGTATGTGCATTCAAATCTTACTAAAATCTTATGATCTATAGATAACCAATTCTGCCATCAACAAGATGTAATTCAAACTAACCTAGAGACTGTCTACATCAAGTTTATCCTAACAAAAATATTAAGATACCTCAACATAACTCAAAAAAAAAAAAAATGTCCCCTCAAGAGTAAGTCAAGGAAACACTATTCCTCTAGTACTTCTTACTATCCCATTCCCATGTCCATGTAGCCAAAGCCATCAGAACTCATATTCTCCAAAGTGTATCCATCAAAATCCCAGAAATCATGGAGTCCAGGTTTTTCTTTCTTTTTTTAGTGGGTGGGGTTGTTCGAGACAGGGTTTCTCTGTATAGTCTTGGCTGTCCTGGAACTTGTTCTGTTGAGCAGGCTGGCCTCGAACTCACAGAGATCTGCCTGCCTCTGCCTCCCAAGTGCTAGGATTAAAGGCATCAGGCACCACCACCCGGCTCAGGTTTTTCTTTCTTCTTTTTTTTTTTTTTTCTTTTTTTTTTTGGTTTTTCAAAACAGGGTTTCTCTGTGTAGCTTTGCGCCTTTCCTGGAGCTCACTTGGTAGCCCAGGCTGGCCTCGAACTCACAGAGATCCGCCTGGCTCTGCCTCCCGAGTGCTGGAATTAAAGGCGTGCGCCACCAACGCCCAGCTCAGGTTTTTCTTTAACCTTAGACATCTGGTCTACAAAGTCAAAGTGGGTTAAATACCTATAGTATATATTTATATTTAAGAACTATATTTTAAATTTTTCAATCAAAATTATAATTCTTTTCCAAACCTTTCTTTAGACTGACATTTCATCAAAAAAGGAAATGAAACTTTTAAGATGAAACAAGAGCAAATTTGAATACAAATTGATATCTTTATAATATCAAACTTATTGTCAATGTAAAATGCATCTTCAGAAGTCAACTGTGTCCATAGTCTATAATGACTCATATCAGGTATTAAATACTATTTAAAACACAATTCCAACTATTTTTATCCCACAAACATATACATTCTTGACTGTCACATAAACTTATATACTACAGTCTACACTTATCAAGTCTAAGATAAAATAACAGTAGCTGTACTAATTCCAAACAGAAAACCATTTGGGTAAATATTAGTACATTTGATATGTTCCATAATGCATTACTACTGCTTAACAGTGTGACTTTGTACTCACTTGTAATAGATTTAGCACACTGTATCCATCCCACTACTTTAGAGTCACAATGTCCAAAGAAACATTAAAGATTCTGAGAAATTCTGTCAAGAGCAGTATGTGACTTTAACTCAGTGTTTGCTCTTATCATCTAAAAATTGATGTTTTCTCTCTCGTTTATGGTGGAAATAGTTAGTAAATGGTAAAAAATCTATTAACATCATATCAAAAATGTTTGTTCTCCAGACCACATTTTCAGAAATGCTACATTAAAATATTGTCATACTTAAATGCACTCAGAATTTGACTAATCTTAATAGACATGAATAGTATATCCTGTGTAACTAATGACAAAAAGCATATTCCATACAAAATAAAACTTTAGAATATCAATTCTTGAACTAAAAAGAAGGTTCAGGAAGAAAAGAGTTCCTACCTGTATTTTGCTTTTTCATGAACCCAAACATATTCAGGGTCTTTCAAACTTAAGCGTGCAAGGTCCTTTACAGATTTGGTCTGTGTGGCTGAGAAAAGTAAAGTCTGGCGTTTCTTGGGAAGATTTTCAATAATAGCATTCATGGTGTCAGCAAAGCCCATGTCCAAGATCCTATCTGCTTCATCAAGAACTGAAAAAACAAAGATACAAGTTGCTCTATATTATTTAAAGAATACATTATGCTAAATGCAATTAGTACACTGCTTGGAATCCTAAAGCAGTAAAAGACCTTGGCTAAGCTAATTGCCTAGCATGTACAAGGCCCTGGTTTCAAATTCCAGAATCCCAACTCAAAACAAAACAATAATAATATAGTGGAAAACTGATAAAATCTAAACAAAGAAACCTAGTGTTAAATTTACCCAGTACATTGTTAATCCTACTATTGACAAAGGTATCAATCATAATTATGCACAAGTTTAAAACAAGAGGCAACTGGGTAAAGGGCAATACAGAAATCCTACCACTGTAATTTTTCTGTAAATACAGAAACATTCCAAATGAAAAGCTATTAAAATACCAGTAAGTAGCCTCTCTATGCAAAAAAAGTTCATTAAAACATGATCATTTGATTTTTTAAGTTACCAAAAGTAGGTATTACTTAAAAGGAAAAAAAAAAGAGGAGGCCGGGGAGATGGCTTAGTGGACAAGCACTCGCCACGCAAGCATAAAGACTAGAGTTCAGATATCTACCCACATAAAAAGCAAAGTCCCAGCACTTAAGAAATACGGGATCCCCATGCAAGCTGGTCAGATGCACTTGCCAAGCTGGTACACTCTGAATTCACCAGAAGACCCTGCCTCGGTAAATAAAGCAGTAAAAAATAGAGGAAGACACCTGACATCAACCTCTGGACTCCATACACATCCACCCAGATTGAACACACATGCACACACATGTGCCAGAAAGAAAAAAGAAAAAAACTGTCAGTGGCCAATACTCAAGTACCTAGTTAAATTCATAGAGTCCATACATCTTCCTCTTTCAATTAAAAAAAAAAAATGAGCAACCTTGTATTGTCTTGGTTCAAGAACCCAAATGTCAAAATAAAAGCACAAATTATGCCGGGCGGTGGCACACGCCTTTAATCCCAGCACTCGGGAGGCAGAGGCAGGCGGATCTCTGTGAGTCAAGGCCAGCCTGATCTACAGAGTGAGTTCCAGGAAAGGCACCAACCAAAACTACACAGAGAAACCATGTCTTGAAAAGCAAAAAAAAAGTGCAAATTATTTCTCAGATTGTTTTCATCATGTTATCTAATATGACAGTTCCACTATTAAATCTCAGGAGAGCTTTCTTGGTAACGATCTGGCTTTTTTGGGGGTTTTTGGTTTTGGGGGGTTTAGGTGTTTTGAGGGGGAGGGTTGTTTCGTTTTTTATCAGAAATCCTAAGACCCACCTAACATCTGAAGATTGGTGGCATGAAAACATATTGTTTCATCCATGTGCTGAAGAAGTCGACCTGGTGTGCAAACGAGTATATTTATGTTGTTGATCCTCTCGGCTTCATGTTTCAAATCCTGCAAACAGTTGTTTCTTTAATTAGAGAGACGTCTCGAAGCAGCCTGTGCACCACTATAAAAGCCACTAGCATATGGGTTTTTTTTTTTGTCAGCAGTTTAGATATTTAGAAACAAATACCACTTCTTCCTTCCAGTTTTGTAACACACCCACATTTCCAAATTAAATCAAAGTCCTCAGTAAAGACCTAAGTGTTCTTCTCGACCCCTTATTCATATCCAGGATTCTGAGGCTAAAAAAAACTAACAAATGACTGAGCCAAGACTTGATTTCCTATTAAGTCAGTAAAACTGTCTTAAAAACTGGAACTACTTGCACTCTTTAAGTCAGGACTAGAACCACTGAACAGGCTCTCCCATACAGCCTCCTACATCTTATGGATGGGGGGCTAAGTAAGCAATATAGTTTACAATTTGAGACAAGAACCATCAGATGCTACTAAATATTAAAGACAAGTTACAGGTAAGGCTTGTGATGCTACATCTCTCTTGCTTATATACATTTGCATAGAAATTCAAGAACTACTTATCTTCACAGTCCAGAAGTGACCACAGCAGACACAACCATCTCAGATGTACTAAAAAGTCAACAAAAGTTGACCAGGCTCAACAAAAGTTGACCAGGCTTTACCATGATCTAAATAAATATTCCTCAAAGCAATCTATCTTCCTTTCATGTGGTATTGACACAGCAGGTTTTTAATTGTTCAGCCTCTTAGACACTGTGTCTAAAGTACTGTGTCCACATACTGCAATGTTCTCTTTCCCAAAGCACACACACAAATAGGTTTGCTCTAGTTAACCTATACATCTGTCTGTCACCTCATCGACTCAGATGCTGACAAGAACAAACTTTCTGGACCTAGGCTCTCAAAGACAGTGATCACACTGAGGCCCCACCTGGACAGCCAATCCATTTAGATGACTCCTCCATCTCCTTTCTCTCTGCCATCTGCATAGTGCTATTGAAGGAAGGGATAGATAAGGACAAACCTTTCCACCAATGATGAGACCAGCTGAAAAGTCATGATTCTTTCCTACTTTGCGAAGAACCTCAAATGTCTGATAGGCCAGTTCTCGAGTAGGTGAAATTATCAGAACCCCCAAGCCATCTGCTGAAGTCCACTGCAGGCGGTATAAGGCTTCCAACACCTTGAAGACAAAAGCAAATTTGTATTCAATAATCTCTTAGAAAAATCTGCATTGAGACTCAAATCTCAACCTTTTCCTCCAAATCAAAGACACCATCAAACAAAAGGCATTCCCCTCATAAGTTTTACCCAATCCAAGAAAACTTTTGGGGATGTTTTCTTCCAACTAACAGAAGCATCCAATGCTAATTCAAAGAGAAAAGAGAAGCCCTAAGACAATTTATCTGATGTCAGAACCAAACAATCAGAAGACCAGTTATTGGAGAGGGTATGTGTCCTCAGACCACTGAAACAGGTACAAGAAAATTATTTTCTAAACAGAAACCACATTATAATCTGTATAGCTCCTATAGTTTTACAGTAACTGAATTCCTATATGTAAAAAGACAATGCTATAATAGTAATAATAATAATAATAATAATAATAATAATAATAATCAGCTAGGATTTAAGAGAAAACTAGTTTTGAGGTATTTGAAACAAATCATGACTTTCTTCCTCCCAGGGCCAGTTGTTTTTATAGGAACCAAATTAGGAATCCAACTAAGCAAATGAGATGTAAGTGAATTCCTAAGCAATTCTACTACCTTACTACTATAAAGGACAGCTACCAATGTTCCAGGAAATTATCAACAAACCCCCAAATCCAGCTGAAGTGAGCTATTGCATAATACTATCTTCCAAGCTGAACAGCTGTCATCTTAATCAGAACAGCTGTAACTACCACCAAGTGAGCCCAGAAAGTGAGCTTGTTGATGTTTCGCATAGCAGAGGATGGAAGGGCACTGAACCCTCACGTGAGATTCTGTTCAGTCCCTCCTGTGCCTCCCTGTCATTTTAATGTCATCTTCCCTAACTGTATACGGCCTCAGTGTCTCAAGCGGTACTAAAGTATACTAGCGTAGTGGGCCAACTGAGGGGAAGCTCTCAGTGCGGCTATGGAGATGTCATAACCCATGCTGGGATGAAAACTTTCCAATGGTGCAGTTGCTTTGGAGTTATCTATCCTCTTGAAGTAACCCCTCACTCATGTTCTATAAGCAAGCCAATAAACTCACTGGCTCCCAAAGGTGGACTGCAGTGGGACCATACTTTGTTTCCTTGGTGGTATCTGCAAGGCAGAAGTAGATTTTTGCTTACATCCCCCTGAAGAAAGAATTCTCACAACATGAATATATTTCAGCCTTATCCTAAACAAGTGGCAAATATAAATACCACTGGCAGGCAACAGCTTTCTCCACCAGGTATCCTGGGAATTATAACAAATGAAAAAAGCCACGCACAAAGACAGGGTAGGACCATTCTACACTGCCACGATAGACTATCCACCTCCTTCAGAATGCAATAGCTTATAAGAGCATACTGACTTATTCATGGCAACAAGTTACTGAGTGCCTTCCATGGGCAAGGCACTGTGGTGGAGCTAAAGAGTATGAGAGCAGAAACTGGCCAGAAACTCCAACATTAAAGAACTGTTTACATAATATTTGCTTGCCTTGTAGGTACAGAATATAATAAAATTATATAATAGAGGCTGTGATCCAAAATAAATGTACTTACTGGAATGAGAAAAGCCAAAGTCTTGCCAGATCCAGTTTTGGCAGCTCCAAGCACATCTTTACCTTGCAAAGCCAACCCTATGGTCTGCTTCTGTATCTCTGTTACCAAGCGGTACTGGGCTTCTTGCAAACCTGGCATTGTAGAAAGGAGAAGAATACTTAAGAAAATTCCAAAAGGATGATGCTATGGGCTGGCTTGTATAAACAGATGGCTGCAAGTTCTTCTATTCTACCCTGATGGAAATCAGGAAAGGCACAGCTCACTTAATTCTGAAGTCCTGGAGGCTCACAGGCGAGACTTCCAAACCTACCATCCCTGAGGCCTATATCCTGAAAACTTAAAACTTATGGCTCCAAGCTTTCAACGCTGCAGGAAATGGGCCAGTGAGACAGCTCATCAGGTAAAGTGCTTGCTGTGCAAGCCTGATGACCCGAGTCTGACTCCCAGGACCAAAGTGAGAGGAGAAGGCTGCCTTCACATGGGCACTGTGGCATTCACACCACCACCCAACACACACACTCCAGGAAGAATAATAAATTAGCTGCTCTGTTTGTTTTAAGCTGGAGACTAACTGTTCTAGTGTTCAAGACAGAGGCTTATTTGAGGACTTAAGACAATATGCAGAATGGTGACAACATGGATGAACCTAGAATTATATATATTAAATGAAACAAGCCAGGCACAGAAAGATAGATACCAGACAATTGCCTATTTATAGATCCTAAAAACAAAAAGCATGCTCATTACCAGGAAGTGGGGAGATAGAAAGCTATTACTCAAAGAACACAAAGTTACACGGGTTAGGATAAGTTCAAGAGATACATTGTGGGCTGGGGATAGCTCAGTCAGCAGAGTGTTTGGATGAAGCCCAGGGTTTGGTCCCTGGATGTATGTCTATAAAACCAGTAGTTAGGACGTAGAGACAGAAAGATCAGAAGTTCAAGGTCATCCTCAGCTACAAAGCAATAGTGGTAATGGGGCCAATCAGGGATATATGAAACATATCTCAAAAAACCAGATATACTGTACATCATAGTATCACAATAACTATAGTCAATTATATACTTTTTATGCTTGAAAATTGCTGAGAGTCTATTTCAGTGCCCTTATGCAGGAAAAATAAGTGCATTAATGAGCTTGGTTTATATACATAGTTCAAGTCATATTGTTGCATACCATAAACATACACAATTTTCGTCAAAAAAGAAAAAATATGACTCCAAAAGACAGGCCATCTGCAAGTCATGGTGGCAAGCCTATCACAGACAGTCTCTTAAAACCAGGGAACTATTCCTGCCAGCATCTTATCCCAGGACTTCCAGCCATCAATTCTCAGAAAATGTCTGCTATGTAAGGCTGTTATTTTGTTACGGCTACCCTAGAAAAAAATAATGCAAAGGTAACATATGTTTGTTTGTTCTTCTGTCAAACTAACAGAATCATCAAGTTTCAGTCTGAACCTTTCTAACTAATCTTCTTCAACCAATCCAGAAAGAACAGGAAATAAAAATGGTTAAAATTCAGTATTTTAGAGGTGGGGTTGATGGTACATGCCAGGCGGGAAGAGTACAGAGTTTGAGGGCAGTCTGGACTACAGAGGGAGTTCAAGGCTTTCCTGGACTACAAAACAAAACTGCTTCAAAAAAGCAGACCTTGTATTTATGGTATTTCATGATACCACAAATGTCGAAAGATTTTTTTTTTCAGGTTAACCTTTCCCTAAACTATCTTCTCTTAAAGAAAAGGCACAGGGCTAGAGAGACGGCTCCATCAGTAAAGTGCTGACCTCACAAGCATGAGGACCTGAGTTCAATCCCCAGGATCTACAAAAAATGCCATATATGGTGTGTGCTCTTCAACCAAGACTGGGAGGTAAAAACAGGAAGACTCCTGGGCTTGATGGGCAGGCAATCTAGCCTAATGAATGAGCTCCAGTCAATGAGAAACCCTGCCTTAACAGAGATAAACAGTTCCAAGGCTGTCATCTGGCCTCCACACACAAGCACATATATACATGCATACACATGAACATACATATGCACTTTTTAAAAAATTGAAAAGACATGAATAAATCTAACTATTTATCCTAAAATGACCATATATACCTACCTTTCAATGTTTTTTTGGACAAAGGGAAATCTGAAAATCTTGTAATTTCATTTACATTTATCTGGAAAAAAAAGATTGTAAAAAAGAAATAATGTCAGATAAGAATTGCTAGATGATTCATTAGTTCATAATAACCACCATCACCCCTCTACCCTACATTGTGCTGCCTAGCTCATCCTTCATATAGCAGAATTAGAGGCAAACCACCGCTTCTAAATAAAAGCTACTCATTCAAATAACATCAAGTCCCATGGCGGAACAAATTGGCAGATACTCTTATAAACAGGACATAAGATGTGTTTCTCCTTCCTTATACTTATAGCACCAGTAACTAATGAGTGCTTTCACAGGATGTAGAATACCCAAAGGAGGAAGGAGTAATGTTTAACACTGACTGTCAGCATAAAAGAATACAGAATCACTAGGAAATAAACTTTTAGACATGTCTATGATGCAGTTTCTAGATTGGGTTAACGGAGGCGGGAAGACCCAACCCAAACGTAGGCAGTACCAGCATCCATCTGTCTCCTAACCGTGGACAAAACATGACCAGCCATCTCACACCCCTGCTGCCACCTCCTCCCTGCCAAGAGAGACTGAATCCCCTCAAACTCTAAGCCAAAATTAACCCTTCCCTCCTTAAGATGCTTCTTGTCAGGTATTTTTGGCTCACAACAATGAGATAAGTAACTAATACAGAAAAAAATGATACCAAGAACTGGGACTGTTGCTATGATAAGACTGATGGTGTGATTTATACACCTTCAGCACTTGTCCGAAAGAGGAAATGTAAAAGAGTATGAAAGTTCAAGCTAGAGAACTCTTGGAGTGTGCAAGCACACCTGAATAAGATATTCAGGTGACAGTTCAAAAGACCAGAATGCCAAGAGAAATGCAGACAGTGGAGGCCCAGTTCATGAAATTCAGAGGGACACAAAAAGACTGTCCAGACCTATACTAGAAACCATTCATGTCATGCTCTGCTCAAGACTCTGACTGCCTTCTGCCTGTGTCCTGAGAACATGAATGAAGATAAACTCAAAAGTAATGGCTTAATTTGTTTTGCAAGGGGATCTCAAGCCAGGGTAGCAGTCAGCCTGTCAGTGTCATGGTTACAGCTTACTACTCTCAACCAGGTCTAGAGTGAAAACACGTAACAAATGAAGCAGACAGACAGGGAAAATGTACCATTTGGCAAGGAAAGAGGAAATTTAAAGTTTCAGGAAATACGATTGCTGAGAAAGCAACTGTAAACTGTTAAGATTGGAACCATTAGGGGAACACTATGTTCTGCTGGAAAAGGTGCTTGAGAACAGGACTCTACCTAATGAAGTCTCCATCTAAAGGAAATGCAAATTCATTTGAAAGAAAAGGACCTAAACTGAGAATGCCACTGAAGAAGCTCCCCGCTCTGAAGCCAACCACCTAGGAAGGGTTTTCTGGGGTGGACACAAAGAAGCTGACCCAAGTGTACTCCAAAGCGGCCAGGCTATATCTCAAGCTGACAGGAGAACTTGCAGTTTGGCAATGCCATCCACATATACTAGTTTTATAGGCGCAGGCAGAGAAGATGCAAGAACAGGGGATCATGGAGGTTTATGCTAAGGTTGTAAAAGCCCCTAAGGCCAGGCAAATGTGTAGCAGGGTCAGAGTCTCAGCAAGAAGGCCCTGAGAAGCCATTATGTGTGATGTGTGATGGCAAACACTAAGATGCTGGACCATAGGAGGTCCACTGATGAAAGTTCAGTCACAGAATGGAAGCAACCCAAGAGGGAGGGCATGTGTGTTGCAGGGGATAAAGCTACAGAGGTGGAGTCATCCAAGCCCAGATGATTCCTTCACTAGTCTCCAGTGTCAGACCTGGAATTTCAAGATTTGTTATTTGTCCTGCTAGGTTTCAGTATTGCTTTCATCAAATCATTCATTGCTATGACTCCATTCCTTCCTTTTGGAATGAGAATGTTTACTTTGTGCTATTATGTATTAGAACTATATAACTTGTTTTTATTTTATAGGAGCTCACAATTAAGAGCTTGCCTGGCCTCAGAAGAGACTGGACTTTTTAAACAATGTTGGAACTAGTTTAAAAAAAAAAAAAAAAGAGCCGGGCGGTGGTGGCGCACGCCTTTAATCCCAGCACTCGGGAGGCAGAGCCAGGAGGATCTCTGTGAGTTCGAGGCCAGCCTGGTCTCCAAAGCGAGTTCCAGGAAAGGCGCAAAGCTACACAGAGAAACCCTGTCTCGAAAAACCAAAAAAAAAAAAAAAAAAGAAAAAAAAAAAGAAAAAGAAAAACCACTATGGGGACTTTTAGAGATGAAACAGATGTATTTTACATTATGAGATGGTCTTGAGTCAATGGCAGACAAAGGGCAGAAAGTCACATCTTTAAAGTGATATGTTTAGACATCAAGTTGCAAGAGGTAGACTGTGACAGTTGACACAATCAACTAGATGAAATCTAAAATCGCATAGGATAAAAACTTCTTGACATAACTGCCCAGAATTTCTAGTCTGAGCTAACTGGGGTGCAAAGACCTAAATGTGGACAGCACCATTCCATGGGCTGGAATTCCAGACTAAATAAAAAGGAGAAATTTAGATGAATACCAACATTCAATTTCCTCTGCTTCCTGACTCTAGATACAACATGACCAGTGGCCTCATGTTCCTGCCATCAGGTCTTTCCTGCTATGGCATACTATATCTCCTCATTACAGTCGAAATAAACTCTTCTTTCCTTAAGCTGCTTTTCTTGTCAGGTATATTTGGACATAACAAAGAGAAAAGTAACTAACACAGAAGAGGCAGGCAACCAGCTCTGTAAGCTCCACCAGACATAGCACAGGCAAGCAGTGCTTTCAAAGTATAAAGTGTAGTACATCTTCCTCAAGTCTGCTAGTCTCCTAGAGATTCAAGTGGGAAAAATGAAAGTTTTAACATCGCACTGCCAACCATTCCAGTACAGAGCTATGCACATGTTATTATGAGGAAGAAATAGGAAGTCTTGATTTAGCTAATGCCTACTAGTCAAATCCAATTTGCTACCTGACTTTGATAACAGATTTGGTGAAAAACAGCTACAGGCAGCCATTTATACATTATCTACATAGTTGTGACAGGTTGTAGACCCCACAAAGCCTATTATTAAATATGTAGCACTTTGTCAACTCCTAGTCAGAAGATTATATTCAAGAGAATTCTTGAAACCTACAATAGGACATGATCTTAATGAACAAAGTAACACTCCTCCCTTTGTCCTTTTCTTAGAAAAAAGACACAATGACTAGTATTCCACCACTCAGTCTCCTCAGTGTCAAATTCCCTCTAAATTCTGTGTCCTTCATAATAGTGAGCAAATACTTTTAAGGATTTCAACATTGGTTGGTGCAAGAGAGCAGAATAATAGATTATCATTTAATCACCCTCTTGTACTTTTTACCTCGACCCCCCACCCCCGTCTGATAATACCTGTTTCTCACAAACATTAATGCATGGAATAAAAAGGATAAAAACACCACAGAATGTTCCATTTACTTCACTCAAAAGAAAAAGCAATCTGCCTCCAAGCACCAGGTCAAATTTTGATTTAAAACCATTTGCAGAATGCTGCATTTCTCTATAGCACGGCTGACTGTAACAGTCTTGGAGTGACTCGGGAAGAGTGAAAACAGTTGCTGAACTAAAACAAAGAGCTCCCTATTCTCCTAAGCCTCACTCCCCAGTTCTGCACCACTCTATCACTGTGCACACACACACTCCTCCTCCCCCACTCACATCGCCAACCTTCAAGGCACGCCCTTCCCCTTTCCTTCACATACACATACCCTACCTCCCCCATTATGCATTGGGAGCTGTTTGAGCTGTGCCCTGAAGCACCGCCCAGCGGCTGTAACTGTTGCACCTGCCTATGACCTTGAGGTACATGCCCCTGGGGTGTGGCCGCTGGGGGACCCTTAAGACCTGGGATGCCCTCTCTCTTTGCTACCTCGTGGTTTTGGATGCTGGAACGGGCCAGGGCAGAGCACGCTAGAGAACAACATTGGACCGTGCCTCACCCTTCCAAGATCCTGTGACAAACTCCTTGATTCTGTCTTGTGAGTTAACTCCCAAATAAATTCCTTTGCTCATTAAACAGACTCTGTGGATTGCTAGAAATATAATCCCATATATAATCCCAATATTCCAGATCCCATGCACTTATCCTCCTCCTTCCATAAATTTCACTCACACCCTAATCCTCCACACACACATATATTCTACTGCCCACACAAATGCATATTTTCCCAAAACACCCCATCACACACACACACACACACACACACACACACACACACACACACACATGCATGCACCCCACACACCCTTCCCAAATATATGCATAGCTCTCCTACCATCCCAAGGCACTCTCCTCTGCCCCCCAACGAGGCCTCCTTTCCCACACACACACTCTATTCTCAATCACCCCCACTTTACCCACCCACACACACCCCTATTCCACACCTTTACACACATATCCTTACCACAAACAAACCCTCTCACACACATACCCTTCTCCCCACATACACACACTCCTACATACATCCTGCTCATAGGTACACACACCCCTTCCTGCCCACATACCCGTAACATTGCCCCACATGTTCCACATCCTCACCATTACACACACACACACACACACACACACACACACACACACACACACACACTCCCAGTATACAAATCCTCCCATTCACACACTGTCTACAACCAAGCCAGGCCAAAGATCAGCAACCTCAAGAGGGAAGAGGAAAAGAAGTGATTCACCCTTAGATGCTATCAAAGGTAGCATGGGTATCCTGGCTGACACCCTGATTTTTTTGGCCAATGAAAGTGATTATCACACTCTGGACTCCAGGCGTATAAAAATATAAGCTTTTAAACCAAAAGTTTATAGCACTGTGTTACAATGACAACAGAAACTAATTATAAAGTTTATAAGTTTATAAAGTTAGGAAGGAAGGCTGAGGTAGAGGAGAGAAGATAATGACTGCTAGTCTTAATGGTATCCTGTAACCCAAGTGTGTAGATTCCACACAGGCAGAAATAAGGATGTGAACTCTGAAAAGCTCTGGGTCGAGCAAAAGAAGGAATCAGAGATCCACAGGTGTAAATCAAGCAAAGGCTAAAGCTACATTCCCTAAGCAATTCTAGCCACAGTCCAAAACGAAATCCAAAGGCAATTTGTTTTTTTGGTTGGTTGGTTGGTTGGTTGTGGGTTTTTGAGATAGGGTTTCTCTGCATAGCCTTGGCTGGCTTGGAACCTGCTCTGTAGACCAGGCTGGCCTCGAACTCTGAGATCTGACTGCCTCTGTCTCCTGAGTGCTGGGATTAAAGGTGTGTGCCACTACCACCACATCACAGATACACCCTGTCCCCAAAGTAATTTTCTTTTAATGGATTCTTCTTTAACTGATTATTTCTATATGACAGGCATTGTAAATAATGCTTTCTACATATTATTTTACTAATTCGTCACAACTTATAAGGTAGGTACTATTGCTAAACCTTTTAAAGAGAGGAACTAGTGTAAAACATAACCAGAGTCACACAGCTGGTGAACAAAATCATAATCAAATTATCTGAACTCAACACCCAAACTAACTCTTAAATGCTACCAACTCTCAACAGTTTATCTTCTGTTGATGTTGTTGTCTAAGCTACAAGATAACAAATAATGACTTTAATTCCAAGATGATTGCACCTATTAAGTCCCTACACTAGAAAGGTGGCATTCACAGAGAGTCTAAGTGAGGCAGATGAATGCTGAAAAATGCGGGTTTTATGGGGAAGGAAAGGAAGTAACATTCCTAAGGAGCAGAAGCCTAGGGCAGGAAGAGATGTCAGCTTGTCAAAGCGTTAACTATGAGACTACTCAGTTTCTCTATACTGATTTGAAAAACACGGAGTAAGGGAATAAGACGGAGCAGAATTATGCTAAGGGATGAAAGCAACTGCTAAACTTAAAAGGCCAAAGCTCTGGAAACAGACACGGGTCTAGGTTCCAACTCCATACTACTAGATGTGAGAAATTAGGGCAAGGTTTTATCCTCTCCAAACTCTACTGTTCTCATCAATAAAATGAAATATTAAGATCCATACCTAAGATAGAGGCAAAGAATACACGTAAAACACATGGAGAGTACTTTTAAAGGTAGATATTATTTCTATTATTTTAAGCATTTCCCAAGAAGAACAGCATTCTCTTATATCATTCCACATTTCATTATCTTATTTATTTTGTTTTTGAAACAGTTTCATGTATCCCTGGCTGACCTCGAACTTGCTGTAAAGCTGTGGAAGACTCTGTACTTCTGATCCCCCCGCCTCCACCTCCCTAGTGCTCAGAATGTGTCCCGTTTATGTGGAGCTGGAGATGGAACCCAGGGCTTCCTGAATGTTGGGCAAGCACTCTCCTGAACTATACATCCTCGGCGCTCCCTCCATCCGCTATGGTTTTTCCTCAGCTGTCACTACCGCCCTACTCTGTAATCCCTGCTGCACTAAGTGTCCCTCCCGGGAGTATTACCGCATTTCTATCACTTTTCCCAGAACTGTGGCAAGCAGAAGAGCCAGACCTGGGTAGTGACACCCAACAGACTTACCTGTGAGGCCTCCCTGGCCGGGTCCGCCCCTTTCCCGCACCACCACTCCCCGATGTCCACCACCGCGACGACACCGCCCCGCTGCGCCCACCCGCGCTCCCCAAAGCCCGCCTCACCTTCTCGTAGTTCTGCATCAGGCGGCTGATCCCCTCGCGCTCGACCTGCCATTCCGGCTTCTTCAGCTGCTTCCTCCGCTCCTTCTTTTGGTTCTGCCTGTGGCTGTGTTTTTTCTTCCAGCGATTGAAGCTCCGCACCGGGTCCGGGCGGGTTCCCTGACCCAGAGAATCAACCGTTTTACCCATGGTGGCGGCGACCAGGTCCCCAAGTCGCCCCCTGACGCGAGACACCGCTCGCTTTAGGTACCGCACGGAAGACGCAAAACCAGCGTGTGGAGAGCGCTCCAGAGCGCATGCGCAAGGCCGGGAGCCCGCCCCCAAGCCTTTAAAGAATGGGCACACTCTAATGACGACAGTCAATGCGCGGGCTATGATTGGTAATTTGGCTTCCGCAGGGCGGAGCGACCTCAAGGCACGGGGAGAAGCATGCTCGGGGGAACTGGGAGGGCTCTGCTGCTGCTGGAGCGGGCGGGGGCGGGGTGGGGACTTCTTGGAACTGCGCATGTGCGCTGCTTATTGCTCCCGTGGTGATGTCATACTATCCCAAATTAAAATACTGTTATCCATTTGTTCTGGGTTCAGATGTACCCAGCATTTAAGAGCGCGCTTCTACACGTTTATCGAGTATGTGGTTTGTAATCATAATCTTCGTTCTGCATATTTCGACCCAGAGAGCAGAAAGATTTACCAAAATCTGCTAGTTAATGACTTATTTCCTTCCACTACAGTGTACGTCTCTAGGAATAAAAACGGACATGTATAGCTTTCAGAGTTTTCTTCTCGGCCCTTCAGACTCTAACCACAGTAGTGAGGGTACTGACACAAACTGACCGAATTTATCTTAAAATGCTGTTTTAAAAACAAAATGACAGCTAAAATTAAAAAAGAGAGAGAAAATATATATTGAACAAATCAATTGTTTTCTCTTTTTTTTTTTTTTTTTTTTTTTGAGACAGGGTTTCTCTGTATAAGAGCTTTGACTGTTCTGGATCTCACTCTGTAGACCCTAGGCTGGCCTCAAAGAGATCCGCCTGCCTCTGCCTCTCGAGTGCTGGGATGTGCTGGGACTAAA